>NW_027273872.1:3432500-3595000 GCF_046630095.1 Trachinotus anak | reverse complement strand
TACTCTGCTAAAACAGTATCATTGTCTTTTCTCATTTGTCTCAGGATTTGTCTCCTGCCTGATAATACTCTATGTGTTCATTTCGGTATTTGCTTAGTCGGTTCATGCCAGGTATGTTGGTGGTCCACGTGCAGAAATTACTTCAGATCCTTGTGCTATTCCCCGAAATCTTATTGCACTTCTTGGCTTTTGACCCATTCAAATGGAAAGTAATACCTTTACTATTTGCAAACTTCACATGCCAGGATGCATATGCAGAAAGCTAAACAACCAAACCAATAATGATTTTTCTGTTTCAGGTTGTTCATGTGATTGATTATTAGAACACAGCCTCAGACTGAGAAGATTTCTGTTTCCTTTGAATACAGTTTTAATGACAGAAATCTCTGTAACAAAACAGGGACGTGTCTTCCAATCCCTAATCATGTGAAGATATCATATATCATATCATATCAGCTTCATGCCCAGATACTAGAGTTACTTCCTTAAAACAAAAATAACATGGTGGTCATTTTTCTTAAATATGTAAAATACCAGATTTGATAAAGTGCTACATTTAAAACAGATTAGGCTATAGATTAGTCATATCCTTGACCCTTATGGTGGCATATCATGGTGCCAATCTAATTTAAATTGTACCTGAAAAGTTCAGCCATTATAACCTTTAGAAACTGAAAGAAATTACAATTCTGTATTATGCAGGTATTGACATTCTCAACCAGCTGCCAAGCATGGATGAGCTGTAATACCTTGAGGAGCTCACCTATTTATATTCATAGTCGTTCCCATACAGGAGGGGGCAGTGCAGTGAACCTCTCTGACTTCAGCCAGCGGAGGGATTCAGAGAGAACAGTAGATGGATAAAGTGAAAGTTTAAACCCTGGGCTTATGCACACAGAGACCATAATCCTAACAAAATCTCCCTCTACTATCCTTCACATTCAACTTAAGGACGTGACCTCTGGTTGTACATTCGGTCACATACTCTGTTCACATGGATGTGTTAAACAAGCAACTTGATCAATAGGGAGAAGTGAATTCCAAAGTTGTAAAAACGCTGAGAAAAGTCTCAGTATGTGATGGTAGGTAACTGACTTTCTGGGACTGACTATCTAAAATTTCACGCAGTTGCCAGTTGATTCAGTGTAGGACTGACTCTGAACTTCTTTTGTCTGTTTGTTTTCAGAGTTGTTTTAATGCAAAGTTTGGGGTTAGTTTTGCAAATGAGTTTCACGTGTGTTGTGCAAATTATTTCATGTTGCATGAAAACAAATTCTCCTTGTCTTTTCCTCTCTCACTAGCACTCACACGTGAAAGCTACAGATAGCAAATGGGATGTGACTCCACACACTGTTCCTCCTCTAATCTGTGAGGATAGGTGTCTTGCGTCTCTAAATGAAGTGTTTTGGTGCATCCCTGCACTGCCCTGTGGAGTTTGTCTTCCTTTCTCCCCCTCCTCAATTCAATGAGCCCGCATAGACCAAACAAACATTAACACTTGTATATTCTTGACAGGAGCATTAACCAACATATCAAACATTTTCTAAACATCTAACCAACACAAAAAGTTAATGGAGAGCCACTTAATCACAAACACAAACAAATTAACATCTAAATACCAGTAGGGGTATTTAAGTGCAGCTTGCACTCATACATCTAATAGAGCTCTGGTCTCTCGCTGTCTCACACACAATCAACCCCCCGCCCCAAATACCCCTTTGCACTTGGCTGCAGCTGGAAAGCGAGGTGAGTCTGTATGTGGGACACCATGGAGCTCATTAATGTGACTGTGCAATCAAATAAGGTCAGATGGATGCATTGGTGCCTGGAGGAGGGATTTGATAGCCAGCACAGAAATGCCTTATAATACGTTAATTAGACATTCACTTAATGGTCCTGCAGCTATTCTATCACTTGATAGTTCCTTGATAGGGTTTGGGTCTTGAAAATTGAGTGTCACAGACTAGTGCCTTATCAGTCCAGCAAAGTAATGGGGAACTCCTCATTAGGATTAGAAACAGCCTTCCTCCTGACTTGGAATTTGACCATCTGAGGACGGAAATACACCAATCACAAATAAAACAAATCGCAACCAATTTGGGAAAGATTGAGGCATTAATTCAGGTTTTTGGTATGGGGATTCTTCTGTATTGTCTCTCTCAATGTGTATGTGTGATACTCAGAGTGGGAACATGGCTGAGTTTGAAGTTCTAGAAATAAAACTATATACACACTCACTCATCTTGTGGGGTAGTGTGGAAATATCTTGTTTGCTTATTTCGTTTTTAATTAGGGATGACAGGATGCAGGTTTTAAAGAGGAGAGCCATTCAAAGTCAAGGTCAATAATAATTTTAGCTGTAAAATTTTCAGTATTATGTTGTTAAGGTAACAATCTGATCAGGACAAAAAGAGAAACCACAGCACGAAAATGTAGGACTGGGATAGGATATGTAGATGTTTTTTTTCTGCTGCTTGGTTATAAACATCGATAGAATACAGTCTATTTGTAATTATCAAATGACAAACACAAAATGCTTATATTTGATTTATTTTCATTTGCAAAAGAAACTCCAACTCAGTGATGTGGCATTCAGCTGACCAATGGAGAAAATACGATCAGTCAGTCAGTCAGTCAGTCAGAGACATTCCAGATTATAGGGCTGGCTCCACTGTTGCAGTCCAGACAAAAATATATAAAGCTACATACAAATAATGATGTTACCCATTCAAATTTCATATAGAAAATAACTTGCTGTAGCATTCACTAGTTCTTTTATGAAAGTGTGTGCTCATATTTGTGATACAATTTGGAGTGGAGTTTTGGCATGTCTGTGTATTCAAGTTAAGCTCTGAATATATATTTAATTCACTGAATAATATAAAGGGAAGGTGGATGGTTCACAGCGAGAAAACATGAAGTACAGTACCTGCTGTACTGGAAACACTAAACGGTGTTTGTCCAAGTGTGTTTCCCTTGTGATAAACTGAAGACCTGTCAAGGTTGTATCTTGCCTCTTGCCCAGTGCATGCTGGAATAGACTTGAGGCTCCCCCATGATAATGAAAAGAATAAGTGGATACAGAAAAATGTAACATCTGTTTGTCTGTCTCTTTCCTTCTCTCAGTTCAGGGTTTCCCAGTATTATCATTCTCCGAGAGCCTACTGTCACAAGGGTCCTAAACTCTGATAGTTCAGTTCAGTTCACAAGGGACGCCTTTTCCCTGAGCTTTAGTTTCAGTCATCTAGGTCCTATCCCTCATGGCTGGTGTCTCAAGGGAAATCGCCAGACAAAGTGGTGTCTATGGAATTACAGGAAATCAAGGGTAACAAGATAACTTTGAAGAAATAAGAGCTGCTGGCTCAGTCATTGCAATAGTAATTATGTAATTCATTACACAGTGCATAATGAGTTGTTAAAAGACTTTCCAAACTTCATTTTTCACAAATGAATAATCAATATATCAGCAGTGTAAACAATGACATTTGTTGCCCTTTTATCTCCTAACCAAGATCCAGTTGTGTTCTGTTTTCTTCTCTAGGTTGGTATCAAAACAGTTATGTAGTAAATGACTAAAATTAGTGGCAGAGTACATGCTACCCTTAAACATAATGTAAATAAATGGGTTTCACTAATCGCTAAAAAATAGTAAAACCAATGGTTGAACTAAAGTGACTCATACGCAAAAATATTACTGTCAATTTTCAGTAATTTAGTTTTTGATGAGTGGCCATAGTATCAATCCAACAATGTATTCCAAGGTGCACCTGTAAGTATGCAGAAAACAGCTGAGGTTTCAGTCACGATTTTTCTATATTCGAACAACTTATTATCCTTAACTGCTTAAACTGCTCCTTGGAAAGTTTTTGAAGTTGCTGTTCTTCTTGTAGGCAGTGGCTAACAGGTCCTTTTTATCTGCTATCTTCTTCCCAGGCCTGCAGCTCACACAGTAGCAAAAGATGTTCCGCTCACCTGAGACCAGTGGCAAGGTCACTGGAGATCACAAATACACCTGCTCCCCTTTTTTTCCCCCCTCAGGGCGGGTGGGTGGGACTACACCTCTAGCTTGGCAAATGGCTGAGAACTGCTTTGGTTAGAACAGACATGTCAATTGTAGAAAAATAATATTAAAATGTATACTGCAGCATTTCTGCAGATACCCTGAAAAATTTGTCAATGTCAGCTTTTAAGAAATACAGTCACCAAGAAGGTCTAAGAAGTTATTAAATCTAGTGATGCAGTTGCCAATTTAGGAACACTGCTGTAAGCAGCTGTTTTCCACTTTGCTCCATTTCTGTGTTCAGGCTGCGAGCAATCACTTTGCTGTGCTGCAGTCAGTGGGTGATTTGAGCTCACTGATTGATAGCTGTAGTGTCAATGGTGTTTCAGCAGTAGGTGGGACGCCGTGTCCCACAAATCCAGCATGTGATTGGCTGATGATGCATGATATTGCATGTTCAGTTACAACTAATTTTTCTGTTCTGATATGTTGTGACATTATTTGATACTAGCCAATATTTCTTTAGTCCTTCTGTCAACCAAAAACCACATTAAGCATTGCATCTGTGTCCTCAAAAGTCATTTATTGCCCATTTTTCATATTTAAGTGCTTGTTTTGAATTTACATGCATGGGGCAACATCTTGTGTAGAAAACAGTGCATTATGGGCTTTGTTATAAATTATCATAAACTCAGTTTATTGTTTGTTTATCATGCACATTTAGGGAATTCATTTCAATGATCAATTGAGGAGTAGAGCAAAACATTGCTTTTCTCTTTGGCAATCAACCAATATAAATTGAGGCACTCATTAAGACCAGCATTGTAATTGCTTGGTGGTGTTACACTTTGATTTATTCTCATCAATAAATAAAATACAATCACTGTTGTTTGATTATATTGTGTTCGTTATTCTCAAGTGATGAGATGAGGCTGTTAAGAAGCTAAAGTATGATTTACTCTAAAACATAATTTAGAATACACAAGAGTGCTGCTCACTGTCTGTATTGTAAAGTTACATCTTATTCTTTTGCTGTATGCCACAGCCTATGGTTAGCTGCAAGAACTGGCCTGGCTTGGCAGATCTGATGGCTTCAACAATAGTGAAGTAAAATAATTCTGGAAATGTTTTGCCCAGCAGTATTTTGAAAAAGGCCATTTGAAGAACATAAAGAGCCAGAGGGAACATTTTTTTTGGAGGCAGAGTTTCTTTTGTGTTGTATCAATTTCTTATGGCATGCTGTTGTTAACCTTCTCTAGTGGTGCATAAAGCCCCTCAAAAACAGTCCTTTAGGAGCCAACCTCAAGGGTTTTTAACATTGTGTTGTAAGTCAACTGCAGTGGGATTGTTCAGTTCGCTCCATTCCTTAAAGTTAGAGGGATTTTAATGATCAATTGAGAGTTGTTTTTTTTTTGCTAATTTAATTAGTAGTTCATTAGTGGGGATACAACAGCACTTCTTACAATATCACAGACATAAAAAAATAGTGCTATCTGATTGTGCTGATGCAAAAAATTATGATTAGTAGTCGACTAGAAACCAAATTAAGTTTTTGTTCATGAGAACACAGAATTGAATATACATGTATCATCCTCATTTCCCAAATAAATTACTTTCCAGGAGGAAAAAAAATGGTCTTGATTTGCTTCCTCTCAAGCACATCTGCCATATGGTAATTAGTGGAGGTAGTTGCTGAATTTATTTGTGTGTCTTCTATACAGGATATTATATAATCAGAGGGTGACATTGGAAACAATAAACATTACATGTAAAGGTCAAGAGACACTTTTGTTCACAAGACGCTGTAGGTTCCTATATCTGGGTAGCCCACTTACAGTTCATTTTAAAGAAACCCTTCTCTTCATATATATTAGGATTACTCAAACAGAATCTCCCACTGAAGCGATTAGATTTTTTTTTTTTTTTTTGCATCAAAGTTTTCATTGAAATGTTGTTAAAAGGGGATCTAGGGTTTCTTTCAGTGCCTCTGCTCTAACTGAAAGCATTGCTCAGTGCATTTAACTGATGGTATCAAGCTTTGTCTAACTAAGTAATGTAATATTGATGAGGGACAATTACCCATAATGGCATACAGCACTTTCTGGTCTTTGTCACCTATTAGCTCTTTTAATGGCAAAGCCTGGACCGTAGTGAAGATCCATTGCTGGTGGCAGATAGAGCCACAGATTCACTCAGTTGGCTAACAGATTGATAATCTATTTGATTTTTTTTTTTTTTTCATGATAAAGTACTGAAAAAGTTCTGTCCTTGAAGCAGCAGCGTGCCTGTCCTTTTGGGGTGCAAGTAGAATGACACAGCCGACCAAAACCTCTGCTTTTCATTTTCAAATCACTTTTCCTTCACCTCAATAGAAAGGCTACCGGGTCAAGGAAAGATGTACAGCAGACTTCATAAAGAGTTAGAAAATGACAACCAAAGTGCTGAAAGACACAACCAATGGTCATTTAAAGACAACACTACAAACTATTGCAACAGAGCATAAGATACTGTCTTAAATCTAAGCATCAAAATATGTAAATGTAATAGGTAAACATAGCAAAATAAAATGAATTGAAAGTATAGTATGTAAAACAGAAATTCAGTTAAATAGAAATCTGATAAATACAATAACACAATCATATAGAAAGGTCAGAATTAGGATATTCATCTATCTAAGCCTTGATAAGTGCATAGAGGCAAAGTACTCATAACAGTGTAATGGAATTGCATCTAATGTTGGAACATTTTATAATAATTTCCATTTTGTGCATGATAAATGTTACCAAACAAAAACATTTACCCTCATCTAACAGGGTTGCAAATGTGTTTTCTAATACAGCAGTAAAAATGGAATTAATTCTGAAACAATGAGCCTAACACATGAGAGCATGTGAGAGATTTTCCCTTGCTGTCACTTTTACATCTGCTGGAGCAGATCGTACTTATACAATTCAACAGCACCATAAACTACACGAGAACAAAACCAGAATGTCAATTCATGCAATGACAGTTGCACATCTGTAGAATATTTTCTCAAACACTTTTTTTTTTCTTTGATATATTTGTAGCACAAATACAAGTCAATAACTACAACTGCTTCGCAACGAGTCTCAAATGACAAGTTCCTCGCACTCTGACTTTTGCACCAAACATCTCTGAAGTGAGGAGCTAAAGTGATTTGTACCTGTTGCACCTCAAACCTGCCCACCTCATATGTAGAGGCTGTCAAAGTCACTGCCACGTTGGACCAAGCAACTTGGCACAATGTTCAGAGGACTGGACAACATGTTATTCTACTATTGACAATTACTATTTTGTTATAATATTATTGGTGTCCTCAGACAAACCAGCTAGAGCAGTTGGCTCAAAGATGCCCGCAAGGGGTGCAATCGATGCAGAAAGAGAGCAAAGCAAGTCAGGATAAGAGTTTTAGTATGAGTTGAGTTTGTAATGTTAAGATATCAACCATATTATCTGTATTCAATCAGTTATTCAATATTTTAAGTTTAATTGGAAAACTTGATTGTTGGGGAACATACATTATACACACACACACACACACACACACACACACACACACACAATCTGTGAGCACCTGGGGATCATTCAATTGACATGAAAAAATATAAATATTGCAAATTTCTGCAATTGATACTACTTACCTGTTCCAGGCTTTCAAAACATGTACGTTGTCACAGTAAGCAGTAAAAAAAGACAACTAGCATGAGGACACATTGGTGCATATGTTTACTGAGAACTTTTGAAATCTTACCCCTGACAAATACCCTCATATTATAATAATAATAAAAAACACTAAAAAACTAAAATTAATACTGAGACTAACTAAACTAAACATTTTTAAACAATAAACACTAACCTGAGATGGACAAAGCCACTCAGGAAACTAACTAAACCTAAACTGAATTTAAAACAAAAAAACTAAACAAAGATAAATACAAATAATAATAATAACAACTCTGGTGCAGTGCTCGGGGCAGAGGCAAAATAAGTCACTGTCTCTATGAAGTCAGGGGACTTCATTTTGTTGGCTCTGTCTTGCAGCTCTTGCCTGGTCTCCTCTAAATGTCTCATCATGTCCCAGCCAAGTGCACTGCAGGCCATGATAAGAATGTATATGGTCAAACCAAAACCCTGCGCAAATAACATAATGTGCATAGATTAATCATTATCTGCATTCTGTTTCTGCGCTGATTTTACTGTGACCAGAAGTTGTGAATCATATCTTTCCACCGATTTGATGCTTTTTTCAGATGTTGGTCTCCTTGTCACTATTCTTCAACCACAAGGTTATCTTCTGTTTAATAAAGTTTGTCACATTCAATCTCACTTCTGCTAACTTCAAATGGAATATTCATTTGAATGGTGCTGTTATTTATTCATTTACTTATGAGTTGCTAAACGTGAGTGTGTTGATTACAAAGTTCAGTTGCTGCTGACCAGACCAGCCAGCTTGTCGCGTGTCCATTTGTCCTGCCTGCAGGCAGGTCTCTCGTCCCACAGGTGGACTGTAACTCCACCGTCTTAGACTACAGCTGGTGACGGTGGTCCTTGTTCTGCTGCAATTACTGCAGCAACTGTTGCAAAAATATGAGCATATGTGTTTCTTAATCTTTACAGAATAGGATTTCTACACCTACAACGCAGAACAGGTGTAACTGTTGTACAAGTTTGCAACTCCTAAGGCATTTTCCTCAGTGACCTCAAATTTACTTATTTACTATTTTCCACAACAACAAATTCAACTGTCACAGTTACGCAGTTGCTTTTCCCACGAAAAATACCTTGATAGAATTTTTTTCTTTTTTTTAAATAATGTGTCCCCCAAAGAATCTGCCAACCAGGCAATGGAAATCAAAACAGTGATAATACTATGGAAATGTAACGATGATATTATCCCCACCAAACAGTAACAAAAGTAGTTGATATTAACATTTGTGATTTTCCAATTCTGTCTTAACATGCACAGTATGCATCTCCATCTGTGCACGTTAACATAACATTGCAGCTGAGCATAACACAATTGATAGAACAGACTGTCTTTCTGTGGTCATTCTGTGGATGTGTTAGTGTTTGATAGAACTGTATAACAGTGGAGTGGTAGAGAAGAAGAAATCAAGTATTACAGAACTGGAGGGAAGGATTTTTAATTTTAAGACAATGTCATAGCCCGTCATAGCCCGCGGCATTATATCTTCAGGTAATCGTCTGTTCGTCCTTCCCATTCTCATAAACAGAATATTTCAGTGCTGCCTTGAGAGACTTTCTTCAAATTTGTTGCAAATGTAAACTTGGACTCACAAATGAACTAATTAGAATTTGGTGGTCAAAGGTCAAGGTCACTGTGACCTCTCAAAACACATTTTTGACCATAAGTCAAGAATTGATATGGTAATTACGACACAATTTAACACAATTGTCTAACAGCAGTGTTTCCCACACAGAGAAAGAAAGATTATTACTATTTTTGACCTTAGCTAATTGGGGGGGTATAGGAGCTGCTACCATATAGGAGCTGCTCCAATGCAAATAACTGAACATTATATACGGTGCTATTGCTTCATGTTGTGTTAAACAAATAACAATACTCCTGACTCGGCTAGGGTTGGTGAGCCCAGGCCCAGGCCCATGCACACAGCATGCTCTCATGCGCACCCCGAATGGCAGGCACTCAGAGTGCGCCAGTGAAGACAAAGACAGGGATGGGAAACACTTAATGGATTTTTTCATGGCCTACTGACCCACCGATGCAGTGGGATTTCGCCCGGTGCTCCCGATGGCCTGTCCGACTATGACAGATGGGCCTGTCGTCAATGTGTTTTGTGAGCGAGACAGAGAGAGCGAGTCAATGTGCTGTGCACAGTTCTGTGATGAAATAAGGTTTTGCCCATTTGAAATAGTAAAAAAAAAAATACAAATAAAAAAATAATACACACACACACACACACACACACACACATATGTATACTTGTCACAGAATTTACGCTGTAGAATGAAACCTGAAAATGTCTTAAGGTTGTGTTGACCACAAAACTTATTTCAGGCATCGAACCAAAAACCCATCGACTTTGGGACGAAGTTACTACAAGTGCAAAACTGTTGACACAAACAAGCATAAAGTGGGGGGTGGGGGTTAGGGGGTTCCAATGCCATTTGACCATCCGAGTTCAGATGTATAGTGTAAACCCCGCTACAGCACTGACTGGGAATCTCAGACACTCTCGTGACCACTGACCAGAAGTTTTGGAGAACTGGGCAGAGCCAGAGGGCAAGGACGTAATCTTCTGCTGATGTGAGACAGCTGTGATGAGACAGGGTGAGCAAGTGGAAATATCTTATGGCTGTGATGAATGGCTATGTCAGTCTCAGTGAGTAACCTTGAACGTCACTCAATAAGTATAAAGAGGCAGGCTCTATCATTAGCACATTCAGTTCCCTGCCATTGAAATATGTTGTCTCTTAATCACTCAATTATCTGTGCTTATTCATTAATGTTCCTTTCCTTTGTACTATGATTTCTACAGATACAGTATTTCAAGGCCTGGATTTCACCAGCAGACTTCAGTGTCCTTCAGTATTATTAAGTGCTTCAGAACCTGCAAAAACCCTACATTTAAACTCAGCTATCTGTAGCTGAAACTTAAGTTTAGCATGTCACTCTCTGGACTGTCCGGGTTTGGATTTTAAATTTTACAACATATCACTGCCAGACATACAGTCATTGACCACATCTCTGCCTCGATCTGTTGCCATTTTTTCCATTGTGACTGAATGGAAATGACACTGATAGACAATTAATACCTGTTTTTACAGAAAAATCCACAAGTTTCAAACAGAACTGCAAACAGTGACAAAATGCTTAGAATAAAGCATCTCTTCTTCTTTCTCTTCTTCTTATCAGTTTATCAAACTTTGACAGTATCATAAACAGTCAAACATCAAAAACTGCTACAAAAAACATTAATCTGCCAACCAGGCAATGGAAATCAAAACATATTTAGAGGAACGTCTAACTATACTAACATGCATCATCTAATGATCATTTTTAGGTGATGAATTTTTAAAAAAGTGTATTACAGAAGGAATTGGTGCGATGGTGTTACCACAGCAGCCCTACTTTTGTCTGCTTTGGGCACAAAGAAAAATTACATATTTATCCATTCATTCATTTATTGTTTTTATTATCTTGAGTAATGTGTTTGCATGTGTTTGGTTTTTGTGAAGCACTTCACTTCGTGAAGCTGAAATGTTTAAAAAACACAATGCACATGCAAATTACCAAACTGCAAAACACCAAGTCATAAGTTAAAAATCAATACAGTCTTACCTCATTCTCTCTGAAGATGCATGCAATGAAAATGTGCATTTACTCAATCAGCCAGTCAGGACGGGCCCACAAATCCCTCCAAAAACCAGCACTGTTTATGGCTGTTGCACCTCCTGTCATGCACATTTTTTTAGTGGCTGAAATGTAGTAGCACGTTTTCATGATTGACAAAATTGACAAATTGGTGATATCATGTCAAAAAACAACCAACGTAAAATATTTCAGTGTTGAGATAGTTAGTTTAGTTCACTATGAATGTACTAGCATTACATTGCAATGAACCAGCAACAAGATGACTGGGGCAGCATTTCTCTTGACCCATAGTAAGTCATGGAAGTGAAGCAAAGCAAAAGCAAAAGCATGAAGGGCACAGTTCAGTTTGATGCTTTCATTTTGCACATAAAAGTAAACACAGGTTCTGTAAATACTGTTGCAGGTAAATTCCCATGACCAAAGGTTTGAGTGCACTGTGACTGTCAGTGCAGACATTAGAAATGAGTGTCACTCGTTTTTATTTCAGAAAACATATTCACTTCTTCAAGGAAACCAGGGGACCAAGAAAAGTGCATAAAAGTAGATGGTTATTATGGTTATTATGGGGGCGAGAGCACAGAGGACAATTTCATTTTTATCTGTAGCATAAAGTTATGAAACAAAAATATTAATCACCATTGCAATTGGTTGTGTAGGTGTTCTGCCATCTATAATGAGCTGTCAGTGGGCACTTATTAAAATAAAAAAAGCAAGCAAGCAAATGAGATGTTAGACTTAGCTAAAGTATGCCATTATTCAGTTTTGACTTCACTAACCTTACTTGTTAAAATAGCTGGAAAATGAGTTTTAAGAGAAGCCTTAACTGTGCTACTGTACAAGAATGAACCATCAGACTGTCAGATTCTTTTTCTGGTAAGAGGAAAAAAAAGATTGTTGTCAATAAATAACCAAGAAGACACGGTCCCTCCCATCATTCATTAAAAGCTATTGATTCATAACGGCCGCTATGAAGAGCTTCAAATGAAAATTGCCATTGCAAATTGATCCATCAACCTGTCTATGGCTGCATACTGAGCATCAGTGCAACTGAGTACAACTGAGAGACATTTAAGGATATGGGTTTCTACCATAGCACCTGCCATTCCATTACAATCAGTTAATCATTTTGTATAAATAATTTTGATAATTGATTTTTTTTTTTTTTTGTGAAAATGCCAGACATTGTTCCTGCTTCTCACTTGTGAGTATTAGGTGCTTCTCTCTTATTAAATATCTCTGTAATCTGCATAAATTTAAAATTTTGGACTGTTGGTCAGACAACACAAATAATTTGAGGACATCACCTTGGGCTTTTGGAAACTGTGATGGACAGTCACTATTTTCTGACGTTTTATAGAGCAATGATCAATCAAAAAAAAAATCAACACAAGATTTATCAATAATGACAATAACTGTTAGTTGTGGGCCCATAAAGCAACATAGTTTAGCAAAGAACCTTGATAACCACTGCTGAAAAGGCCTAAATAATTTTATCGTGTTTGAAACTGCACCAACCACCAACCACATGCATAAACACCCACCACACAATTTGATAGCAGACACCAGATGGACATGTTCAAGATAGTGTAAGATGACACCATGGCATCAGACACCAAAGTAGCCCTAGCAGGAAACTGCCTGCATCTGAAAAACAAACACGTCCCCTGTAGGCACACCTCTGCCATCCTGCTCTGAGAGCGTGTCTGTGTGCAAGCCAGCGGACGACGGCGCAGGTGCACTGTGCTGTATTTGTGCAGCACATATCAATAGTTTTGTGAGTGTAGTACATGGGTTATGAGAAGTTATGAGAAAAACAGAGAAAAAGAGATTAGGGCAGCAAGTAGGGGTCCTAGAGATGGAGTGTGATTAGTGTATTAAGCATGCATCAGAGCCCCTCCGAGCTGTCTCAGCAGAGGCAGGGCGTCGAGATAAATAGCTTTAATATCCCTGTATTGCAAGAGCAGTGCAACAGTTGTTTCCCATTGATGGCTTTGGGGTATGACAGACGTAGACACCGACCTTTGGAAAGCAGATGACAACCCCCTGTCCTTTCTACCCCAAAAGCTTGTGACCCATTGAGACCCTGGGGACAATGAACCAGCAGCACCAGTGGGAAAAGCCCATGTATGTTAGACGGAACAAAGGCTGGCTAATGCACTGTTTTCTCTTTTCACATCCTGGTGGGGGTAATCTGACCTTCTGCCTCTTGTTTCAACATTGTGAAAGCAGCAGCAGTAAGACGCTGACCTCTAGAGCCTTGTCCTCTGTGCCACAACCCCACCCCCCCACCCCCCGGTGGACACTTGCACTTTAAAAGACACTACTTTTGTGTTGTCCTCACCAAAGTATTTAAAAAAACAAAGAGTGCAATGATGTTCAAAAACAGTGAGGAAAATGGCAACAGAGTTACGATGCGTGTTCATTTTTAAGTGCAGACTATGCAAGTTTTGTTTTACTCTTGTTTGTTGTCAGTATAGATAATTCAGCTGAGGAAACGCTGACACTGTGTTATTCAGTTTTTTGATATGCTTTATGAAAACAGCCCATTACTCTTCAAAGTGCCATGATGAGGCCCATCATGATGTTTCCTTTGTGCACAAAGAATCTAACATGTGTAAAGGAAATGGCATGCATTGATTCCACACGCTGCCGTTTGTTCTTTAATACTTTTCGTTGAGCCTTTATAAGGAGACATAATCAACCTGAATAAGAACTCCAGCTCTCTGATTTTAAAAATAAACCTTCTCTTTCAAGCCCAGTTTACATTGCTGCTGGGTAACTGCCATGTTGCTCACACCATCAAATGATTAATGGACAAACCAGCCAAGAAAGACCCAAACTATTAAAAATAGACATAATTGAAGTAAGCAAAAAATAACATTTAACACAGTGTCACTGGGAGATTTTTTTTCCCCCATCCTCAAAATAACTTCTATTTATCCTAATGAGTTGATGTGAAAACTTTGAAATTATGTGCAAAGGTGTCATTCCAAACAAATGATGATTGATTAAATTTGCAGTACTGTATATAGATATGGTTATAATGTACTGACCACTGATAACCGAGAAATCTGAAGAGTGCCAATCTCCACTTTTCCAACTTCTGTCTCCAGATATTGACACTCGGAAAAAAAAGCACAAAGTAATCTCAGTCATCTTCCACTTTATATATACCCTCTATCTTTTTCCCTTTTTCCTTCACAAAAGATGGATTTGAGTTGTTCAAGTGATAGCTTGAGCGATGGCCATCTTGGGAAATGAAATATTTGCTGAAACTCTGTGCCCTTGAAAGTTAATTCACAAGAACACGGGAGGGATGGTGGAAACTGAAGGAGAACAGTAATGGGTTTTCAATCTTACTTTGTCAACTTTTCTCTTGTTTCCTTCACTTTGCTGTAACCACTAATTTGACATTTAGAATACTTCATCAGTTTTTTGAAAGCAGTGACTAAAAATAACAAATATGTTGTAATAGTATTTTGTAATCGTTTATCATATTTATATATCTACATCATGAAACAACAGAATATTCTGCAGTATTTTAAATAAATTGCTGAAACTTCAGGCACCGAGGTGGCTGATATTTACTAGAATGACTGAGGCTCCTACTTTATTTGTAATGAACTGAACAGTAAAAACTGGATAAGGTCACTTATCACTGATGCGATATGCATCTCCTTGTTACATAAACATCACATGCATTTAGCTACAGAGCTGATACAAGTATTCAAATACTTGATCTGACTGAAAAATAATCAAGCAGCTAATTTGATAATGGATTAATCTCTTCAGTCATCTTTCACACAAAATACCAAATATTCTTTCCTACATTCCCATCCCGCTCAGGTGTGAGGACTTGCTGGTTTTATGGTCCTTTGGAGAGTTGCTTGGACACAATGACAATGACATCCTCTTGGGCTGTATACCAAATGACTAACTGACGTGTTCTGGTGATATGTCAGTTGTCTGGACTGTCTCCTCACGTCCACTTATGACTCAGAATCATACAATGAGCTTGTTGTAGTGGACATTCACCTTTATATTTTGGAAGTGCTGTGGTCTCTTGTCCCAAAACTGAACATTATGAACTCACGCTGGCCTTCTTATGTATTCTTATGCAGTGGGTATTTTGAATGACTAGCTACAGAATTAAAACCATGTGGGAGAATGGGCACAGCAGGAGGTGTGTAAGGAAAAATCAAGTTAAACAGCGTATTTTGATGTCAAGGATGATGGAGATTTGTACTCGGTACGTTTGCTCCGACTAGGTCAAAGCGTAAGATGTAGTCACATCTTTCCTGTGTATGTGGCTTTACCAAGCAATACACAAATGATCCTTTTCAAAGCCCACTAAGCATCTGTGGATATGTCAGCTGTTTGATCTTTGATACAACCCCTCAAGCAGGAAAAAAAGGCAGCAATTTTCATGGTAGACACATTTTTTGACACAGATGAGTGTCAGAGTGTGCAGAGTGGGGCTCTGGAGGCAGCCACTGACTGCTTTTTCAAGGGAAGGCAAAGAGCATTGGTCAGTGACACCATGCTGTGTGGCCCCAATTTAGGCTAATACCAACCAAACTGTGTGGAAGACCGTCAACAAGCAGACATTCAACAGCATAGGCAGGTAAAAAGTGACATCCTCTCCACCCTGAGGACTCCGGCTTGTACCTGGAACGGAAACTAACTGCTGTCACCGAGTCCATTTTTCTCCTTAACTGACTATTTCACAGAGAGCACCAGGCTATGATGCTTCATTCAATCAGCTGAGAAAGAAAAAAATCACTGTATGCATCTTGCCCTCCTTCCAGGCCTGTGTGACACCAGGATCAAGAAGTGCACTTAAATACACTCTCTTCTCTGACCCCCCTCACACCAGCCAGCATATTTTCAAAGCTCTCTCTGCTGGAATATGTTGTACCAAAACTACCAAGAACAAGTACAGCCTTTTTTTTTTTTTTTTTTTTTTTTTTTTAAGAGCCATCTCCCCAACACACAAAGACTGAGACATCTCTGATTCACTAGTGTTAATCTGCACACACGTCTCTGCAGTAGGATTAGAAAAGTACAGCTGTGCAGAGTAATGTACGTGGACTTGTAGTAGTGAACGTAGTATTAAGGTTATACACACCCACACTACCTAGTGTAATTGCAGTATGTGTTGAAAACTAGTGAAATCTCAGGAAACCTAACCTCCATTATGTATTAACTGTGTGTACATGTACTTGGCATTAAACAGGTTTGAGGTAAATTGAGTGCTTTAAGGCCTTCAGTAAAGACAACAGAGTTAATGTGGAACTTGAGTGGAAGTCAGCCATTTACTTAAACCAAATAAAAGCAAGGAAATACACACAAACCTGCCAGGAAAAAAAAAAAAAAACATTGTTCCAAGTACGCCACCGCTGATTTTTTTATCAGACTTCATTGGCACTGTTGACGAGAACAAGCACAACCTGACAAGACATCGCAAGCCAATCTACATTTCTCAGTAGCAGAGCACAGAGAATGTCTCCTTCAAAAGGTACAAGTGCTTGTTTTGAGTGTTTTATAATACTACACAGATGAATATATCAACCATTTATCAACTAAAAACTCTCTGTTTGTATTAAAAAGGTATGAAGGCAAAACAAAACAAAATTACCTTCACCGTATTGGACCTCAATGTTTCACTTCAGACCCATTTTCCCCCTTCTAGACAGCCAATTGCAGACTGCAGACATGAGTAATTGGCCAAAAGTGTCAGTGCTACATCTAAACCACCTCTTTGTTTACACTTCTCTCTTCTCTTTACAGCTCCTGCAGATGCAACACTGTTGTGGTGTGGTAGGCAGTAATTGCAAAAGGTGAGAGGGCCAAGGCTCTCTGTGAGGCACCTCGGTGGCTCAGGGGTGACTGCAGTCCCTGCAGTTTGAAGTGCTGTCTGCTTGAAAGGGAAGTTGACCTAGACAAGACAGGAGCCTCTCTTTGCCTTGTGGGAAGCAACGGGGGTGGCAAAGGGCACCTCTGTCTGCCCACATCGCATTACTTAGACCTAATGGCAAATTGTCACTATGGAACATACCTCAGCCATAAAGAGATGTTCCAGGGACAGTGGGGGGGGAAGCCACTTCTCCAAGGTTGGACAGTCTTTGCCAAAGGGGAGTTTTGAGGTGGTTCCAGTGGTAGCACAGCTTATGGTCTCCAGGCAAAACAAGATCGGCTTTTTACCCAGTAAATAAGGGTGTGAAGAAAACGCCTGGAGTGTTGTACTGTATGTTCCTATAGGTGGAGTCGGGTATACGACCTCTAAACATGCTTATTTGGTTAAATGTATGGACATTCAGCATTTTTTTCACAACAGTTGATTTAAGAAGTCAGCATAATTAGCATAATCAGCATCTTCATACTGTGTTATATATTTATTTATTGTTTTTTTTTTTCACCACTCCACAGGCCCAAGCCTCATTTGATGCTTCAAAGATTATATTCATGACAAAACTGTATTGGTCATTTTATTTTTTTTCATGCTTTGATCAAAATTTGATACACATATAGCCAGAGCAGGGATCTAAATGACAGTGCAGCTTCACTTACTGTAACCTCTTTGTAGCCATTTTAAAGTGTCTCCTTTGGAAATCATTCAGATAGTACATTTCATACTGCAGTTGTTTAGTACTGTTTATTTTTGCATTCTTTCTCAGATTTCATACCAGTTGTTAGTGGATGCCATCACTCATCATTCAAGCGACATTATGCTTCTCATACTGCCGGCAATTTTCAGTCCACAATTTGCTTCCCATAAATATCACTGTTACTTTGTGGTTTAACTGAAATGCAGCATTGGACCGGGGAACAGGTACATTAGATCTCAGATGTAACTGACTTCTGCTGGGTGGGGGTCGTCTGGAGAAAATTAATGTAAAATATAATCTCAACTTCTGTTCAAGACTATTTCAAAGTATAAATTAAAACACGATGGCGAGCGGTGAGCATGTGGTGAGGATTTTTTGCAGACATGTGACACAATTAGAAAAAAGGCAGATCTGAGACCTCCTGATCACTCTGTGCCAAATTTCTCATCTCCTTCCACTGTACAGTTTGGTAAAACAAATTCAGTTCTTCAGGAGGGTAATTTACACTCCGTCTTGATAATAACAAGGTGATATAAGCACATTCTCAGCATCTCTGAGTCCCAATTCTACTGCAGTGTAATTCTCACCAAGTCAATCACCCACAAATTTACAGTTGCCGGAACTCCCACACGCCATTTCCTTTTCGACCAGATGAACCGTGCTCTAAATGAATAGCAGCACTCCATTACAAAGTCATTCCCATTCTGCTGTTTTGTTTGTAATTGAGGGCCGTTATACGTACATTATGTTTGAGATAAACCTGATTCAGCTGCAGTACAGCCCCTGCAAATGTGCGTTTGTTTGTGGTATAACTACTGTGACAAAAAAAAAGCAAGGCAACCGTTTACTTTAGCGTATTTCTAAGAAAGGCCTAAGTTAGTGTACTGCTTTTAGATTTTAAAAAAAAACAGCATTTTTGATACTTTGATATTAGGCAAGGCAAGGCAAGGCATCTTTATTTATATAGCGCATTTCATACCAAGGCAACTCAATGTGCTTTACATAAAGACAAAAAAAAGAACAGCATAAAAACAAAAGAAAACTGCAGAAGAAACAGTATTAGTCAGCATCAGTTATTTTTCAACGCCATTCGCTGGTTTCCTCATTGTCTTGAGCAAACTGTGACCATCTAAGCTCGGCTCAGACAATCACTGTGTTGTGCTGCGTCATGTGTACAAATGTGCACAACGACCATGACTACAATCCAGTCTGCTGCCGACAGGTTGCTCTCAGTCAGATAAAACAGCTGCTCTGGACTCTGCTTTAATTAAAGCAAATGTCTAAATCAACTCATCAGAGTGTGAGAAAACAAGAGGAGTTAGCATCAGTCTGATCAGAGCTTCTCGAGGGACAGGCATCTTGGATAAGTCATCGTCAAACTACAAAAATGACAGCAGACATATCAATGCGTTAATGTGCATAGATAATTCGTGTTTAAATCCATCAGGCCATAACACCAACTTTCTACAGTGCAGTGAACTAAACCAAAAGGGACAATAAAGACTTGTGTTTTTTGCAGAGAAGTTACAGACTCCTGTCAGGACTGGAAACTTACACTTGGTCAAACTGAAAAAGAATAGCTGCAGGTTCTCCTCAGATGTATTATAAGATGACCTCAAACGACTGACTTCATTTCTTTAAATTGTTAGAGTTATCACTTTCATTCCATTCGTCCTTGTCCCCTCTGTGCTCTTTCTCATACAAATGTGACATCGTTTCAGCACTCCTACTTCACTTTGTGCTGACTTAAGTCTGTTCAGTGTCAAAATGTTCTTATAACCCTCTCAAATATCAAAAAAAGTACAACACTGACTGTTGAAGTACCTGCAGCACGTGTCAGTCAGCACCAGTCCCTCCACTGGTCAGAAGAACTGGCAAAAAAAAATTAAATAACAAGCTGCTGATAAAGTTAAAGATACCATGAACCTCAGTGCTACATGTTTGTGGTTTAACATGCATCTAGCAGATTCAAAACAGCATTGGCTGCATTTAAAGCTGAATGACAGTGTTATATTAATTAGCAATAATCAGTTAATGGTCAACTTGAAAATATTTCCTAGTTCCAGCCTCTCAAATGTGAGGATTTGCTGCTTTTCTTTACCTTACGTGATAACACACTGACTGACTATCTGTGGACTTTGAACTGTCAGCTAAACAAAGCAAGCTATTTATTGGAATCATGCAAAGGTTCAGGGAAATGGTGAATATCTGTTTACAGAACTTCAATATTCACTGTGTATAGAGTTACTGTCTATTTTATCTTGAGAGTAGTAAATAAAAAGTGATAGAGTAGGCTACTGTTGTATACAGCACATATTTTGTTTAATGTACATATTAATAGTATCTTCAGCCATAGGTTTACTGTATAGTATGTATAGTTTAAGAAAATACTGCAGTTTAATCCAGAGACTTACTGTGAGTACTACAGTTGTACTGCATCTTTGCCAATACAAACCGCCACATTCTCCTGCCGATGTGCAGCCATCAAACTACAGTCACACCAGTGAACGTCAAAAGACACTCGCATCATAAGTTGCAGAGTCACAGTTAGACATGATATCTGAATGACTGCTGCAGCCCACCACCACTTCAGCACCCAGCAACACTGCTCCACTCAAAGCAACAAAGGTAACAGACTGTCAAAGAGCAATCACACCAACCACTGAGCACAACAAGAGGCTCTAAACTGCAGCTCATGAAAACAATGTCACATAGAGATGAATCCATAACAGACCTGATGTTCATTAAGCATCACAAGCAACGCAACCAAGCCAAACACAAGCAGGCATGATAAACATCCAGCACAATAGACAAATACCTAAGCACCAGACTGTGGTATCCCACTGCACAGAGCAAACTGAACAAGGACTTACCTTTAGAAGAATGTCCTCCTTGACCTTGTGTGTGCAAAGTGATCCATGCAATCCCCAAATTTCCTCGCTCCCTACAGGCTGGACACAGTCAGTCAGCTCTGGGCAAATGACAGTACTGTAGAGTCAAAGCCAAACCAGGGGATGGCGATTAAAGAAACAATTCTCTTGGTGCAGTTTGTTGGGGAGGCAGCAGTGCAACAGGTCAGCTTTAGTCTTCCTCAGTGGTCTGTGTCCTGCAGGTTTGTCAGCTCTGTGAGGCTGCACAGGCTAATGATACCCTACATTGGCATGCTGCTGCTGGGTCTGAATAAAAATTGTAATCCTTTTTCTGATTTCCAAATTGATGAGTTGTCCCATCACCACTTTCAATGTAGCCCCCCCCCCCCCCAAAACTCCCGCTATCTCCTGTGTTCATGGTGCTGCTGGCCATATTTTTTGCTCTGACTGCTGGCCTGGCGAGCTCCCTCTCATCTTTGCTTTATCTGCCCCAGAAGAGCTGTCATTTACAAGCCTTGCCAAGCAAACACCAGCTCCGCCGCCGATGACAGCCCTTATGCTGGCGGTGTGTCTGCTTCCACACCACCGCTGTCTTCCTGCTGATGAGTGTCCGCGGCTGCGGCTTGTCAGGCCAGCTGGGGACCTGCACCTGTCGCTTCCTCTTTGTCCCGCGGTGCTTTCACTCACACAAACCGGAAATTTGACATTAGACCTCAAGAAATAATGAGGACTGGACCACTTAGCACTTTTTGGATGATAATGACGGCTAACTGAAGACAGGTGAACTTCTTAAACAGAATTGACATCATCGTCGCGCCTCTGTGTGAACTCATAAAACAAACGCTCCCATTAGCCCGCAGCTGATTTTAATTAGTCAGCACAGCACCTGGACAGCGCCTGCGCACCCAGCAGGCCGCAGGGCTTCTTCTTCGCTCCCTTCGCCGCACAGTGACCGGAAGCCACACAGCAGCAACTGTGTGTTCATGTTGTCGGCTTTAGTGGCCTCTTTATTCTGCACACCGCTACACTGTAGCCTATTGCAATTCTGTACAATAGTGCTGATATAAATTCAACCTTTGTGTTGACATTAGCATGTTTGTTTTTGTTTTGTTTTGTTTTTATGGTTTATTGATCATGTTCAGCATACAGGCAGTCAGGTGCATTGCACAGATACATATATTTCAATGTCTCATATGTGGCTTAAATAAATAAATAATATCAGTGGAAAGAAAGATTAAATTATGCTATCATTGCAAAATGATCAAAAATGATACAAAAATAAAACAAATGAATACAAAAGGAAGAAATTGTCCACCATAGGTCAGTGGAATCATTTCTATCAAGAAGCTATTTAAGTTCAGGAAAGTAATTTACAAATTACAATCAAAACAATGAATATAAAAACAATATTAAATTCAAATGTGGTTATAATATCCTTGGGTATAATTGTTACAGTGTGTCTAGATCTAATGAAGAAGAAATAAAAGTAATTCATGTCAGTCTAAAACTTAAATGCCAAAGGGCTAATACAAAACAAATGCATTCATGTCTCTGGCTCTGTTTTACAACATATGTGTTTATCATCAATGTCAGCAAATTATTGTCAGAAATGTGTCAATACAATTGATCTATATGTTTTCAGCACTGAGTTCATAGATAAAAAGGAGTGTTGTACTGGACTACAGTGTATTAAGAGGTTTCTATTTTATTTTTTTCCTTTCCATTTATACATATGGGAGCTGAATATTAGAAACGCAGCCCAGTAAAACATTACCACTTGTTATCACCCTTAGGCTAGAACATGTAAATGAATTAACACCTCTTTTTTGACAGTGGCAGAAACATTTAAGACATTATCATAAAAGTAGACTTTATTGCATAACAATTGTATTTCATTGTACTAAACCACAAGCTACTGAGTGTTTCTATATAGTCAATATTCTTAATTTTAAGGGTTATCTACCACTAAAATGGATCATAGGATTTCAGTACCTCATCATTTTGATAAATACTATGCAACAATCATTTTGTTTGCAATCAGTAAACACGGCTCTCATGAGGCTTTGACAGCATCCCACTGGATACGGCTCATGGGATATGTTTACAGTTGACCCAAGGTTTACGGTTGGTTTACAGAAGGTTTACAATCTGAGTCACATTGGCTGAAATTACTTGTGTTGCCTGGGTACTGCTTATGGTTATTACACTGAATTCCTTAGCTCCTTACAAACCTAGAGGCAGGCGTAATCACCCAGGAGTGGGTTACACTACTATACACTGGTGTACCGTGGAAACTACCATTTTACACCTGTTTCTGCTCAGTTTTATTGGTGCATGCCATATTTTGCAAACAAGGAATCGTGTTTGGATTTTGGTTTGATGGACTGTTTTCGGACACATATTATAAATAATATTATAAATATTATAAAGGG
Source organism: Trachinotus anak (assembly GCF_046630095.1). Taxonomy (NCBI): domain Eukaryota; kingdom Metazoa; phylum Chordata; class Actinopteri; order Carangiformes; family Carangidae; genus Trachinotus; species Trachinotus anak. Next base: position 3,571,712 of record NW_027273872.1, on the reverse strand, counting down.
GCTGAGCTGGATAGATCTCCTTTGAAAATAGGACTGTGATGGTTCTTACCTTAGGAATAGGTCTGCCTCATGGGAAAAGATTTTTCAGAGGTTTTCAAAGAGATACAAGATAAAGCTATCATTAGCATCTCCTTGGTGTGAGCTGTGACCAAGGATACTGTGCCTCTGAAAACAACACTTCCTGTGACATTCCACTGTTTGATTCTCTGCAGTAACCTTGGCAATTGCCTCAATCATAGGGAATTAATTCCAGTCATGCCACTCCCTCCCCCTCCTCTGAGTTGCATCGGGCCCATGCATCGTACTACTGGCCTTGTTTCACCCTGAATACCAGCCAAGCTCAACGATTTTCAGGTCCCCAGACCACTATTGCTATCTGTCTGCCTCCATTCTCAAAATGGGCCAGCCTTTTGTCTGCACACACTTTTTAGCCCCCAGATTGTAACAGATTCAGTCCTTTTTCATTTCCATACTCACAAATGATGCCAAAGTGCAAAGGTTTTCTTTGCTGAACAACGTTCAGCCTTTGTATGTTGGCGTTGAGCATTGCAAGTGTAAGACTGTACATTTCTGCCTTAAACACTACTAGATATTTCATACAACAGATAGAAATGCATTAAAGAAAATTGCAACAATAAGACAACCTTCATGCACAGTCTTCATAGAGAACTCAGTTTTTTTGTAAGCAGCATGAACTGCAGCAGAGACATATTGCTGCACAAACATTTGCAATGCAATTTGATTTTTAAACCCAGACACTGAAACATGTCGCTGTCATTATAGCAATTGTTCCTGTCCAAAATATTATATTTGTTATGTGTGAAATTTAGGCCTGCATCAGTTCAAGAGCAATATGGAAATGTTCTGACAATTTAAAGAAATGTCTTGCAATGAGGTCACATGAGAACTGAGTACTGATTTTACAGCAGCTGTGCATCAGTATTTCTGGGTAGATGTACATTCAATCAGACCATGAGGCCCTTTTCTAAGGAGTGTAAGGCAGTGATAATTGCTCTCAGTCTCAATTCAGAGTTCAGTATGCAAACAGCAGTTACTTACTCCCATTGTGCTGAGCACAGCCAACCACAAAGCCTGCCTTTTCAAAGGACCATGTAGTTGCACCATCCAGAATAAGGGCTGCTGTGATGCCAGGCAGGTAGCCTTATTTCCACTGTCTTAGCTTTGTAATGCACAATTAATGAGCCATCTTACTTGGGTTAGACGAAGCCTTTTAAATACTGAGGTACTTTCAAGAGAACCCTTATTTGGAGTCTTTTGTCACACTAGACTGACCACCTACAGGATGAAACTTCATAGGTTTTCTGTTTTGAGGCCCCTGAATAATGGCATCTTTATTAGAAGCCATGATCCAAACTCTTAGAATACTCTGTTGGGAAGGTTTTGATGAATCGTAATTGACACTTGATGGCTGTCACCTAACAGCAAGAGGATCATGAATTCAAACTCAAATTGACCAGCTAGAACCTTTCTTTGTTTTGAGTTTGCATGTTCTCTCCATGTCACTGTGGGTTTCCAGCAGCTAAAAGCTACAGAATACAGGTCGAGTAAACTGAAGACTACAAAACTGTCCTTAGGAAAAGACTGTAATTTTGGTTACATAAACTTTGTTTTAAGTCACTGTTACATTTTTGCCTAAACATAACCATAAAAAGTTTAATAATGCTGCACTTCAAGTGGATACTTCATTGTAAGATGGGATATTTTGCCGGAAAACAAATGTCTGTGATGAGTTTTATGATATATCAACATATTTGCAACTTGCCAAATATGTTAATTAACAACATATCCTCATTATGTTAATAGAAAGCACAATCTGGTCGAATCCGGTGGCACTTTAGTCGTATATAAGCCCTGATATGTTGGTGACCTCTCCAGGTGTTGGCAGGCTGCAGCTCTAATGACCCTGAACAGGAGCAGTTCAGCAACGTGGATGGATGGAAAATTGAAAAGTGAATCAAATTATGCAAGTTTTCAACATGTAGGCTCTAGATATGGTTTAAAGGGATATTTTGTTTATAGGTGTTAGCGCATGAATTTGTCCTTTTATGCTTGATTGTTTTGTGGCTATTTTATCTGTGAAAACATGCATAATCTATATCTTTTATGGATTTTTGTCAGGGGGAAATGATGTGTGTATGCTCATGTAAAGGAATGGTGACTCTGAGGAGGTGGGGGTTGGGTCTATGGTGGGAGGTTGTCTTGGACCAAAGGCATCTGTCTGGGAGTGGCTGTAATTGGCTGCAGTGTGGCATTGTCTAATTAATATGGAGCCCAGGGGAAGGAGACAGCCAAGCCAACTTCTTCCCTCTGTGTTTGGTTGTTTGACTGTGTCACCATTGATGCTAAACGCAGTGCTCCCAGGGTACCCCATGCCTGTTGCCTGCTTCGTTAAAACCAAGAAAATGAATATTAATGTTATAAAGACTGGAAACTGCAGTAGCATAAGGGGGTCATCAGTCTAAAGGCTGTTACCGCGACTTCTGGGTGTACTTAATAGGGTCTATTCGGAAGGGCCCGATCCTGCAGGAAGGCATGCTCTATCAACATGCAAAGTGCTGTTGACACCTTATTTCCTTGTCTGCAGGGGATCATGACACATAGTGCCCCTAATAAAATGCAAGGGACACATATGGAAAAAATCTCCAACTATATATGGAAATATGATTTGAAAATATATGACTTGCTAGGTACAGTTCCATGTCCTAATTCTGGGTGACAACATACACACTAGAAGAAATGTTGAGAGTGTAAGTATATATTTATGGAACCCACTGGTGCAGAGTGAAGTAAATTGACAAAACTGTGTGTGCATGGGCCACTGGGGTAGCTCCACTCCTCCTTTGATCTTGGGAAGGCAGTAAAGAGCCTGTAACCAGCACAGTAACATTCATGACAGCTACTGCTGCTTGTTTTCAATTTACTTGACACCAGTAACTCCAGCAGTGAGGTGTCAATTCATCCATAGATATGAGTAAACAGCCACAGAGAGCAGAACTGTGTACTCTTTCTCCAGCTAAGGAAGTTCCTAGAAGGACCCATATTAGATCAGAAATCTGGGAATTTCTCAAAGCACTTTTGATTTATTAACACGTTTTAGAGAAGAAGCACAGATCATAGAATAACTGCTGAAAAAAACCCTCACATTTGACACTTAAAGGAGTAGTTTGACATTTTGGGGATTACACTTATTCACCCTCTTGAGTTAGAAGAGATACCACTCTTGTATCACTCTGGCCATTAAATATGAAGCTACAGCCGGGAGACAGCTACTTTTGCTCTGTCCAAAGGTAACCAAATCAGCCGATCAAGTAATTTAGCATTTTTACACTGCACAGACACATGAGATACAACCTGCTAATTAGTGGGCTTCAGAGGTGCTACGTGGCAGATTTTTAAAAATCTCTGGACAGAGTCAGGCTGGCAGTTTCCCCTGTTTCCAGTCAAGTTAACTGCCTCCTGGCTTTTGCCTCAGATTTACAAACAGACATAAAAAAAAAGGTATCAACCCTCTCATCAAGCTCCATCTAGTCCATTTGTTCGTTTCCTTTCCATGTTCATGCCGTTAACCATTTCTGCTTCACGCTGTCCAGGCTAACTCCCTGTGCCCACAAATTCAGACTCAGTGAGATTCAGGGTCTACATTTTTAAGGGAGTAACTGTGAAATGCAAAAACTCAGTCTTTCTCAGAAGATGAATTACTTCAGAGGAGGAGTGAACATCCTCTTTAATCATTCAAAGATGTCTCAAAACTACTTGACAATTTACACTTGGTCATAGAATGATAAACTGAAATACTGAATATGGACAGAATCTGAGTCGTCGTATTCTCATGTGGATCATTCTGACAGTGGAAGTATAGGAAATGTTGAATATAGTATTGTTACATAATCAACTATAAACACCTCATTAAGGTTGAGTGAAGAGACTGCCCCAAACTACTAATGTGTCAGCCCCTCCACCAGACTGCTAGCTGTTCGCAATGAGCTGATGAATTATTAATTATAGAATACACAGAATTCTCACCAGGGAGCTATTCTGTATCCTCACAGCAGACGACCGCAGAGGGACATTCAAGGTCAAATAAAATGGGTTTCTTTGCCAGCTATTTAAGGATAAAGACACTGGAAAATACCTATAATTGGTTTAAAAAAAAAAGCTGCAATGTGCAAGGCTCCCCACTAGCCCCGCAGTCATATCAGCTCTTTTTCCAGTTGAATTTTAGCAGCATTAATAAAACTTCAATTAACCATCAGGGGTCCATCTTCCGGCTCACCTTCTTAATCTAGTTTGATGGAAACAGTTACAGAATCAGCAGAGCCAATTTATACGGCTCCCACCTTCGTAGTGAGTGAGCGTATCAGACACTTGTAGTTATAACGGTGACACCCTCTCGCTGTCAGACAAATCGTGCAAGGCTGCATCATGTAGTGTCACACTTTCTTAACCCTGTTTCTCTTCAGCTTCCTCAATGATTTGTAGCTCTGTAAACACTGTCACAATGCAGACCTGATGTCACACTGGTTAATAGGATCTGACCCCTGATGGTTAAATTATTTTGGTACTTTGAAGAGAGAAACCCAACAAACTTCCCTAATTGATACACCCACACCACTGTGAAAGGCTGTGCAGATCCCCAGCATTGCAGAGACCTACTGGGCCCACTGCCATTCTTCTCCCAGCATATTGGTGATTTTTAATGAGCGACCACTGTCTCTCCAACATTGTCTGCAGTACAGCTATACACAGCTGGACCTCAGTGTCTGAAAGACCTTCTATTATGTTTCCTCAGTAAATGAGATGAACTGCAGTAGTAATAGATTTTCTCTCTGTGCCAGATCAGTTCTCAGTTATAAGTTTCCTTATAGTTCATTTTACTAATCACTGACAGCTCTGCATGAATGTTTTGTATGATCAGCCTAAATAAATTACATTTGTGAAAAGAGTATGTTACCAGCTCCTTTATGGCTGATTTAAATGGATTCATCAAGATTAATTTTAGATTCTTTGAATTCTAACACTTCATGAAAACCATGAAGACATTCTGTGTTCAATATGACCACCAATCAGCACCACCAATAAGCACATGCAAGATTCTGGGGAGCTAAACACCGGAGGTCCCGTTGTCCAAGTTGGCACCTGTCTATGAGCCTAAATGTACAGAATAAAATAATTATCTGAACAACAACATATCAATTTTGTTTGCCTTACAAATCACACTGTAATTCTACTCCATTTTTTTTTTCCTTCCGCAGAACTTATGAAGGACTTCAAAGAGCAATGACCAGAGAGAAAAAGTGAGCAGAATGCCATTTGTGAGCTCCATGGTGTGTAGGTAATAACATAACAGCATAATTGCTACAATTTCTTGAAAATGATCTTCAAGTCTTTAAAGGGACAATTGCTCACAAATCCATCACACCTCAGCCAAAATACAGTGTACACACTGTTGTTTGGCTGCTGTGACGGCCAAACAATAGCTTTCATCTGGTGTCTGGGGAACTGAGAGACAGGTGAACGATACTTTTGGTGAAGACAACACTTGTGCACAGTCAAAATTAAACAATAAAGCTAAATCTTAAGACATGTTGCTTAAGATATGTGGTCAGTGAGAAAACTACTTACTAATCACTTTACTTACTTATGGACACTGCACCTGTGTACACTCACACTTTACAACCACTTCAGAAATTTTCTAAAGTCTTATCTGTTGTTTGTTGAGTTTTATCTGATTTAGTCTTTCAGGTCTGAAACGTAAAGTATAACAGTTTTGACCTGGGCCCTTTTTCCTGCTTATCTACCGCCATAATCAGTTTTGACCCAAATCTTATCAGCTCCTCCACGGAAGAGCGACTTGTGTCTTGCTTGCCAGTTCATGCGGCTCCCCAGTACACTCCTGTGAGGGCGAGTTTCTGTCTTACATGTCTATGCTTACTCTTCAGCAGCCATCTGCTACTGTCTGTTTACGCATGTCACTGTGTAAATTAGAACTAAATAAATTGCAAATTGTCACCTCGTGGATAAAATGAAAACATCTCATTAGAGTTAGAATATCAGATTGTGTGAGTCTGATGGACATCACAGAACTTCAGCAAACCTCAGGGTATTACAATGTGCAAGAGCTCGCCTGCAAGCCATTCATCTGAGTGCAATGAGCAGCTGCAGTGCTGTTGATATGCTGTATGGATAAAGCTAAATCAGTTTATGATCATGAGAAAACAATAATAAAACATTTTTGAATGATACATGGTTTATATATTATTAAAAGCTGTGTATGTGCTAATACTTTATTTGATAATAACTACTAGTAATATACTTTACATTATATTACACAGTGCTAAAGGCTGCTGATTAAGGCAGCCTGAGATTATCCCTAAAAGATGCTGTTAATTCACTGTTATCATGGGTAATAGTCTCTGAACGGAGATGCCTCCTGTCAATACATGCACAGAGAAGTGAAGGGGGCATCGCAGCTCTCACTTTGTCAGGCAAGGTAAGGGTGATTTAACGCTAACCCAATATGCTTAATCATGTAAAACACGGACATGGCTGTGATTTGTTGGCTGCCAGTCTTCCCCACATCCAGGGTGAGCCAGTAGATTGATCAGGCCAGTTGATTGTTCCAGCTCCACTTTCACTTTAAAGCCATTAATCCAGGCCTGTCTTTGTGCTTTTGCTTTGTTGTTACTTGACAAAAAAAAAAAAACTCCCAATCTGTTTCATTTGCTGGCAGTTCCAAAACACTATATATTTCTGTCATTTTCACTGAATGCCGGATTTGAAATATTCTCCTTCTGGCAGCATCAAATTGAACCCACACATGCTTGGTCTGTCCCTGTAAACATTTTAATGAGGTGTATACATTATCATTATGAATCCTCTGTTCAGCAAGTATGGTCCTTCTTATATAAAAAAAAAAGGCAGAGAAAAATGCAAAAAACTAATAAAGTTAGCTAAATTCAAGTAATCAAGAACATAATATAAGCAACGCACATTCGACTGAGCTTGAATTGGGCCAACATGCAAACAGAACAAAAGGTATATGGGCTTTTATCTATTAGTCTGCAAGTACAGAACTCTATGTATTTTCCTACATTTTCTATCTCCTCAAATAGAAAAAAAATCCCATTAAACCAAAGAGGTCAAGATGTTGAATAATCCTACATGAATCTAGTTTTTCATTCTGGGTTCAAGTGTGAATATGTATGAGTTATGCACTCAAACTCTATTGTTGTAAAGTAGTGTGAAGAGCCAGGTTCAAGAGCCAGGTACATTATAAACATATTTAGAGTTATAGTATATTCCCGTGGTTGAATTTCTTTTCTCTCCTATATCCATCTACATGTATGCAGAGAATATAAAGTACTACAAAATTCCATTTAACTTAGATGCAGTTTTTAAGAGGGAAAAACACCCACTGTAGCCATGGATGTTTCAGAGGCTGCATGAATGTTTCTATACATGAGGAAAACATTTTCTATACTTATCAGCAAGGTGATCAGCTGCGGTGGTGGACTGAAAGAAATGTACTGGTTGCCGTTACTGATCTCTGATAAAGCTGGTCTGTATACTGATTTCTGACTTTGACTACAAAGAAAGTATTTATGGATGTTTAATCCAGGCTTTGAGAAGGTTAAGCTTTTCTGGTGTGTGAGTCGAACAAATATCAAACAAATGAAATGTCAAAGTTGGTATCCCTGAACAAATGAAATGTCAGGGACAATACCTTGGCCATGGCCCTCCCTCACCTGGCTCATCATCTGCAGGCAGTCATATTTGTAGTCATATATAAGAGGGGAAGCCAAACAGGTTTCTTTTACTGAGCTGACCTATTAGCACCTTATTATTTGAACTGCTGAATGGAAAGTGCCTGGGGTCCCTTCAACCCACTGCAGAAAGTTGAGGTCACAAAGTAAAATTCTCTGATACTTTTCTCCGTCCTCTGGCTCCTGATTCTGCTTTCTCTTGTTACCTCTGCCTGGCACAGAGCCCCGATTCCTCCCAGTGTGGACATTCTCCCATGCACCAACTCTGACTATCAAAACAACAGTCATTAGGCAAATTTGCTTTGGTGCAGGATTACGTTAATTATCGTGGAATTATCACTTCATTAAAGCAGGCAGAGATAAATTATCTCTGATGAAATGAATGTAAAATGAGGAAATAATGATCAGGCCAAAAAAAAAAAAAAAAAAAAATTAAGAGACTACTCGTCAAAACAAATCAAGTCATTGTGTTCCACACACTTGGTCCCAAAGAGGCACTGCAGCACACTGCAACTTGACAGAGGAAGTAGGTTTTCGCAGAGCAGAGTGAGGACCACCCACCCTTTTACTCAATACAGTCCAATTTTCCTCCTGAAGCCTCAACAGAGTCTCTACTCTGCCTTGTAAATTGCAAGTATCATTAATCATACCAAATACCACATTTAATGAATGCCAGCATCAGCCCAGTAATGCTCTTTGTTTCTAAGCAAAGGCTGTAGACTGCAGCAGGACCACAGCAAGGTTTTTATTACTGTAATGATGATTTTTTTTATTTCCACTCAATAGTATTTTGATGGTCACCAGCTCTGCCCTGTTGACCCCACTGCAGCCGTGGTAAAATGATGAGTATTCAGATGATGCTGCGCAAACAGGTTGATATTTTGTATTTGATTGAAATCCGAGAGGCCTTGGCTGTAATTGTTGCTTATTTGTCAGGGCAGAGGTAAAAAGAAATGTGGCAAATTTGCACTTACAGATATTTAAAAGCCTGTGTGCCCAGTGCTGACATTGAATTAATCATTGAGTCACCCTTGTTTTCTGCATTGCAAGAGAGGACTGTGAAACATACAGTTAAAGCTTTAGAACTGCGATTTTAATAGTCTATTTCTTGCTTGATTTGATGAAAGTATTGGCATCTTAGAAGTTGTTTTGTCACACCATTAGCTCCTTCCCTGCTCGTTTTAAGGTGCTCGAGGAGTGAAAGAAAGCCTGAAGATCTTCTTTTCATAGTCTTTGTTTTTTCATCCCAACAATGATGTAATTGACTGCAGCACAAGGACACTGGTCTCTGCTTGATTTATAATCATTAAAATAATCATATTTCTATGGCAACATTACACAGTGGCAGTTGTCCTATCTTTCCATTGCTTAGCAATATCCACTTATGTGCAGTATGTAAGAAATAATGTGTTCCTATTAAGGTTCATCCACCGGTTGGGAGAGAATGCTGTGGGAAAATATTGCCTCAAATTACACTTGACCTTTTATCTCCTGTATACTTTATTCATGTGCTCATTCATTGTAGTTAAAGCAACAGTGTTTTCCCCTTCGTGATGCAGCAGGTTTGATGATCTATTTGTTGCTTATTCTTGAGGCCTAAGACTGTAATCTGTGATGTCATGTTGACTGACAGATAGTTGCGCTACGCACTGAAAAGCTTTTGTCTGAATGGAGTGCAACATTTTGGTGATATGAGGGGCAAGAACAATTCTTGTCTCTTGTTGCCTCAATTACTGTCTCCAAAACCTTTAGTAGTATCTCCCTATCATGCAAAAGGCACCAGATCTGTCTCTGACAAGAGATATAGAACATTTTCTGAGTACACAGTACAATCAGTAACTATGTTAGCTGCCTAATTATTAATAAAAAAAACAACATGGAAGCCAAACAATTGACAGTAATTGTCATACTATTTGTTTAACCTAAGGGTCTGTGACCAATGAATAATCACTGACAGTAAACACTTTTGGTCTATCCTCATTGCTGTTACCAATAACCTTCCTTTTTCCATTGCAATAGCCTAATATATACTCTGCTGATCTAGGGACTTGATGAACTGCACCACTGAAGCTGTAATACAGACAATCCCTTACGGACCTTCTCGTAATGGTGGCACACTGTTCCATAAAAATGCTAGTTTGCTTTGGAAATTGAGGTGCAGGTTCATTAGAAGCTCTCCTGTTGAATTTGAGAATAAGCTCCCATGTGAGTCAGGGAGAGATGCCAGAAGACTCACCGGAGGGAGGGGGGTTCTAATATTCGTAGTTTGTCATTGTACCTCCACGGTAGGTTTTTTTTTACCCTCTCTCCTTCTCCTGCAGTGTTGGTGGTATCACCCAGGCCTTCCTTTGTTCAAATGTTTATGGGGAAAACCTCACACCAGGCTACTTATTCTTCACGAGGTCACATTAGACAAAGACACTTACTCTCCAGGGTTTTCTGTGACTTCTAAAAGCATTACACTGCCAAACTGAGCTGCATTGGATAGATGAGGCAGAAAACAACTTCCAAAGAGGAAAAAAAGACTTAAACACATCAATCTGAATTCAACCAGGAGCAGTGAAGCTAGCACATTTAAATTAAACCATTGGGAACATTAACAATGGCATTTGACAACCAAAATATAATCAGCACTGAATGCAGATGAAGATTTCTTGCAGGCATGATAAATCAAAAGTGTGACCAAGTGTTGGTAAATCTTCAGCTATTGTATGCTGAACTAGAGGATTTCACTGATACAATACTCACAGCTAGGAGACATATACACTGCTGTGCTGACTATCCTGGTGTCGAGTAACAAATTACATAAACCACCCACAAGAAATCTGTGAGGATGTATTTGTGATGATGCAGCTATTCGCCACCACGGCCAGAGCGAACTCTTTCTGTTCTAACGCTTCATTCCAGACACAATTTCATGTTCTCCTTTTGTGTTTTGCTAAATCTGTCTGGAACAATTTCTACAACTTAGGCTCAACAAAAACCATGTCCAATTTCTTCCACCAGCTGCACTAGAAACTACACACACCTGTGGTCAAAGCTCCAGGCAATCCATTCACTTTTGTTCAGAGATTTAAATAATATGGAGAACAATAAGTAGCGTGCACTCCACAAACCGCTCCAATTTCAGCACAAGTAATCTCGTATTCTTCTCTGCAGAATAGTGAAACCCTTTTTGTCACTGGCTCTTGTAAGGACCACAATAGCATCTATTTACAACAGTGTTGTGTAAACATTACGCTTATGTTAATATGGTAACATTTTATTTGCATATAATATTTCAAATAGTTTGAAAATTGTATTAATTTTTTTTATCTATGCATAATTTCAAATATATATATTGATATACCTTTTGTAAACTGACATTAGACAGAGGGAACAAACATTGATTCGTACTTGATCAGGCTTGAATCAATAAACAGTGAGATCAGACTTGGGAGCTGATGCACAACCAATGGACTTAACAATAAACAGGAATAGTTTGCAAAACGTTCACTGACAAAGAAAGTCATGTATTTCTCTTACAAGCCACTTGTGCAATAATAGCAAAAAAAAAAAAAAGAAAAAGAAAAAAAAAGGAGAATGATTAACATTTTCCATTATTGTGTTTAGGTACTCAAAGCACATAGCTAAGGTCAGGGTAAGAATGTAGTCTTTGTTAACAATAAAATAGTCCATAATGATTTGAAGTATGAGAGATGACATATTAACTTTATTAATGTTTAACCAAAACCATGATCTTGCCTAACCTAAATCAAATTGCTTTTTGCTGCCTTTATCTAACCAAGAACACTGCTGAATGAGAACCATCCCGGGGCATTTTCCAGGTGTTGTTGTCGACCCAAAAACTGTGTAACGTGTTAAGATCCCTTCACTACAAATGTCATTATGTGATCTATGAAATGCTGTGGGAAGGTAGTTTTGCATAAATTGCTGTTGGTCACAAATAGCTGATATCACTAACTCAAAGCAGCATTTTGTGTTAACAACAAAAAATATAATTAATAATTTATAATATTATATTATAATTTATAATTATAATATAACCAATATTTCAGAAATTACTCATTTTTTGTTTTCTACCGCTTTTTAGAAAGAAAAAACTTGTGTCACAATGCAGCAGCACAGGGAAATTAACTAGGTGACATGCAGAACAAAACATGTAGTTTTTATATTTCAGCTGTCAGCCTTTTATCTTTCTACAGTTTAAATCATTTTGTTTTCCAGCAGAAAAATGCTGTATATCCTTCTTTGCACATTATATGCCTTTTATACAAATGTCTTTTGTCCTACTTTGAGCCACGCAGTAGATGAGGATAGGTAACCAGGTATGTGCAGAGCTATAGTGCAATGGGAAATGAAACACTGTAATTGTCAATAGTATATCAGCAGTACTGAAGCAATAGTATTGAAGTTCAAAAGCAAAACTATCTTTTGAAACAGGTAAGCAAGGTCGCAGGCACAAAGCAATATCTTTGTTTTGCCATATGTTTTATGACTTTATCACTTAGAGACACATTTTTATTCTCCTTTACGTGGCTGAAGGGTCCTGTGTTGGGAAAGGAAAAAAAAGCTGAGAGATATGGCTGTGGATCGTAAATGTGTTTGTTAATTTACAGTCACTTTTGCAGTAGAGCTGACGGCCACCATAGATGGAATTTATGCTCAGATGGCTACTGTCCCAACCTCCCAATTCCAAGTTGCTTAAACATGACAGAGGTTATTTAAGACGAGGTCCAGAGACATCAAGCCGGCATCAAAGAGCTAGAGTCAACAAAGATGTTTCATTGCCTCAGTTCTTCTGTCAGAGTTGACTGATCAATCCTCAAAAAAAAAAAAAAATCCACTGACCAGCCGACAACTAACAAACGCACACGTTCTACTCTTGGATGAGGGAAAATAATGTCACTGGCCAGTAGATTCTGTTCACAATTCGAAACTCACAGTGGGACGACAAAGTAAAAACAAATTAAACTACCACCCCACTTTGAATATGTTTAATCGGCCCCAGCGTATGCTCAAGAAACCACTGTCAGCCAAGTTGTCTGCTGAAAGCCAGGTTTTTTGCTTGTAGAGGAAAGAAAGAAAAGTGAGCCCATAGGTTTTCTGTTCAAGTGGCTTATTACATCCTGTTATTGTTAAACAGCCTACAGTAGCTGTAGTAATTATGACGTTTTTATTATCGTAACCGTAGACGAAGGTCTGGTAAGCCTGCTGCTTTCAAGAGATGCTCCTGTGGATCATATCAGAGCGCAGGCACAAATGGTTGTTCAGGTTGGAGGACTGTTGGAAAAGGCAGAGGCAAGAAACAGCTCTGAATGGGTGAAATCGCTGGTTTACTAGGCTGAACAGCCAGTCAGACAGCTCTCTTTCACTGAATGCCTCCACTGACAATTCAATTCAACATGTTGAATCGGCCGAGTGACTGCTGATGAGAGCCAACTAGAGCCAACAGAGCCGGACTCACTGCAGAAACTGGTGTGCTCTAAAAGCTCTAAAGTGCTCATCTTCATTCACCATTAGCTCAGCGCTCGCAGAGTATTGAGTTTACAGGCCTGCCAACCAAGAAACGCATTTTCACTGTTGCATTCTTTGTTACCCTCACACAATGGGAGCATTATTTCCCTGCGTGCTCCATATGAAACTGCAGGCAAAGAAACAAGCACTGGAGCGTGTAAGTTGTGCAGCTTGCTTAAAAACATGATGCTACAGAGTCGCAGAAAAAGAAAAAGGTTAAAATCAATACGTCTTCAAATACATAGAAGATGATCAATAAAGCAGGTTAAAATGCCTCACGGTAAGAGCCACGCAGATGCAAAGACAAAGAATATGTTGCAGTGGTGGAAAACACATTCGGCTCAGTTTATAGACGGTGTAAAAATCTTCAAACTACATGTAAATCTATTGTCAAAAAAATCACAAGAAACTGAACAACAGCTGGAAACACTTCAGAAAACAAGTACCTCTTACTCCTGCAAAGGTTTTTTAAAGTCATTGCATATTTTAAAGAACTGCTCTCCTGTCTGCAGGCGTACACCACAGTAACCATGAGAACTGACATTTGAAGTGACATGCTCCTTTGGTTTTAGCTTTTCACAGCACATTTTGGTCTCACTTTGGACTGCAATCCATCTTTCTGAATTACTGTAGCAGAGAAACAATTGATCCAATCTTTTTAGTTCTCTGTATATTCCTGTAAGAGGCTTCATTCCACAGAGGCAGAAAAACAGATTGGAGATGGACTCAAAAATGGATCAAAATGGTTCCTAAAAACTGTGAAACATTTGTATCACATCCAAAACAATTCAGGTGTTTTCTGTCACTCTGTTTCCGCCCCAAAAGGGCAGAGAGGTCAGGGAACGTACCTGTGCCAGAGTAAAATAAATCATTGGCAGGCACAGACTTCAGGTCAAATAATCACCCCTCCGATAATGCATGTCCATGGAGAGGGCTGGCGAGATTCATTGCTGTGCTCCTGCTGACAATAATGGAAGCTTTCAAAGGCCACAGTCTTTAATTTCTAGTCCCTGCTATCAGCGTTTTTATCCTCCAGAGAGGAGGAGGTCAACTGCCCCTGTTCCACAGCCCCAGAGCCAGCATCCTGGGCATTAAGGGCTGAGAGAGGTGGCTGAGGTCATGCTATGATTGCTGCTGGAGATGGCAGGCTGAGGGGTCCTGGGGCTCATCGAACCCTTCTCAGACAAAGAGGCTTTACAGAGCAGCTCCCAGGTCAGTTTTATCAGGGCATCACTAATGGTTATGATATGATCTGTCTAGCATCACTTCCAATTAAAGCTGGCTGGGGGAATGTGGCAGCCGCTGCTCCTCATCTCACTGAGGACTCAGTAGTGTTCAGTGAATGTCGACTATTGTTTGAGCAACTAATTTCAGTGGCGATCAAAGTTCCATTGTGACTACCACAAAGAGAAGAGGCCACTGGCCAGGCCTATTAGATATGTAGTTGTGTGGGGGAGATAGAGAGGGTAATCAGTCTTCTTACTGATAGCAATGACCAGCCCACTTCTCACTGTGACAAAGACCAACCTCTTCAACATAATATAAAGCTATAACAAAAGGTTATTCTTCTTGTTTAGATGGCCTTGCCTTTCAGACAGGAAAAAATACATCCATGAAAATCTTCATAATTTCTACAAACTTTCTCTTGCCTTACATTGTAGTCTTGAGCTAATGTCATATTCTAAGACCTCTCCACTTTCAAATGACTGTGACTGCAGCAAAGCCTTAATGTCATCCACAACGCAGCAAGGACCTCAAATCTCCACCCAGACTGGGACCTGTGCAGATGTGGTGTGAGGACAGATGCAGCTCTGGGCTGACTTGTTTTCTCTCTGGCAGTGATGATAATTATCTTGCTTATAGGTGTGGATCTGTGGAACAAAGCATTATCTGTTTGGTAACTGGTCTAGAGAGGAAATAAAGGAACATGGTTGAGGAAACTGCCCAAAGGCTACAAAGTAATTGCACTTTTATTTGAATATACGTAATAGTTATAAATTTGCAAGTTTGAGTGAGAGTTAGAAAGAACAGCTGTCAAAGTAAAAACTTCTTTTTCATGTTTGACCAAACTTCTCTACTTTGTGGCTCTGAAGTCTTGACCAGTTCACCTGCTTCTCTGTGGAAGAAAATTAGAGTAGAGATGTGAGCCTGAAGTGCCCAAAGTCAGTGTCTCATTTGCATGTCTGAAATAAAATGAATCTGGCAACTTGCAGTGGACCAGGGGGAGAAGACCAGGGAGATACTGTATTTGTGGGTGAAGTCAGTGAAATAAACAACCTCATATGGTGCCATTGGACTTTCCAGCTACATCAGATAACAGATAAAACTAAATTGGCCAATTATTTTGTAACTACAGACAAAAACAAGGGCTCCAAATGCCCTTAAAATTTACCATTTGAGATCACATCAGTGGAGTGAATTGTTTTATGATCCTTTTTGGTAAATTCTAATTTTCAAAGGTTGCAACAGGGTTTGCAAGGTTTGGTACAGAACTTTACTTTATCAGACGCTTGGTTGTCACCTAATCCCATGGTGAACCTCCACCAGAGGTTAGTGAATAGAGAAGTTGGTCATAATGAGGCAGGAGCAGCTGCAAGCCCTTTTGATAGAATGAGGTCACTGGAACGACAAAGATCAGTGCGCCTGATTGGGGGATGGTTGAAGGGGTTTCACTCAAAAGAGTAGGCAATGAACTATTTTGTATTGAAGGAATGCTGCAAGCCCTCCTGCTCTTTTTCAATGCATGTCTGCATCAGAAATAAATCATTTTAATTGTTCTCTGATTCCCCCTCTCACCATTTTGCAAAATGATAATTGAAACATTAATAGGATGTTAATAGGATGTGTGTCCTGGTAACCTTTGATATAAATCTCACTGTAATGGAGAATAGTCTCCGTGACCACCGTGAATCAGGAGTAATTAAATATGCGTGGGCAAGCACCATTTCAGGGATTTACAAACACGGTTTGTGCATTGCAAGTGAGGTTTGACCCAGGGGGATGCTGCTGATTTGGAAGGCGAAGTTTTCCACAAATAAGCTTGAAAGAATAACTGCAACATTCTGCGACTCTCCTATTCCGTCAGTGTTTCAGGTTAATGATAATGAGTCTGGTTTCTTTAAAATGGATTTTAAAATGCTTACTTTGCCCTTCAGGTGGAGGCAGGACTGTACCATCGGTTCAGGCGAGTTTGTTATGGGGACCCAGGGGTCTAAACACTACTGAAAGGGCATGAGTAATTCATATGAGTAGAGCAGGGCTGGAATAGTGGTATTGCCCAAGAGAAGAGAACTTAGCTGGAAGAAACAAGATCCTCCTTATAGACTAATGGATGTGTTAGCAAGTGCGCTTTCAGACCAGCTTTCATGTTGGCTCCACCAGCGGGTAAAGAGGGAACGGCAAATTAATTATAGAAATGAAGCCAACCTCCTTTCCTTATCATAGAGGGCAGCTGTGTGGCAGCTGTGTTTCTTTTTTCTTCTTCTGTGACTACAGCGCAGGAATGTATCCTGTTCTACATCTATTCTCTGCTTCTCTTCATCAATCCATACAAACTTACTCAAGAGAAAGATCTGCCGTGTATGGAGGAGGTGCAAAGTGGTGCCGTGATTGAGTGAGAATCTCGGAGAAATTGTTATAATCTGCCAGAGAGTCAGGCTCTTTCTTACCTTTCAATGTATTTCACAGCTTTCAGACGCTTCCACTCAAAGTTGACTAATAAATCAATATTTCAAATGGAAGCTGGTGTTGAAATGACATCATACTGTTGGCTGTGAAAGCACATTAACCACTAGCCATATGAATCTCAATGACAGGCTACATGGTCCGCATCAGTGTCTGGATTGTAGTATAGTGTAGTAAACATTTGAGATGTTAAATGTCTTAAAAATGGCTTGTGTGACCCACTCTAGCAAATGAAAAGAGCACTGCCATCAGAAATAGACACTAACATACTCTCACCTCACATGTTCGAAGATTCCCTGAGGTCTGCTTTGGAAATAATGGGAAAGCGCAACAGTGAATGCATCGAATATTAATGCAGAGCTGAAGCCTGGCTTGTCTCAAACTGTTAATTTCCATTTTATCATGACAAATAGAATAGACATCACTCCACATGTTGTCATGCTGTTTTCAAGACCAGTTCTCAGGCATGCACATCATATTTCACATTATAAATAGAATATTAGATTGTAAATTATGGCGAGGCATAGTTTCTCCTCCTTTGCTGACTTATAAATTAGTTGATTAACGGTCGTTTCAATCCATTTTTTTTTTTTTTTTAGCACAGCCATGAAATCAGTTTGTGAAACAACTTAATTTCCAGTGGCCACACAGGCAGTTAACCAGCTCACAAGATTGTTGGCTCTCACATAATCCCATTTGTGATTGGTACATTACTCCATGACTGCATATGTTTATAGTTACTTCATGTTGTGATTCAAGGCTACAGGACTATCTGTCATTGTGAGTGTCTAGTGGGAACCAACGCTAACATTAGCAACCAAGGTGAACTAGCTCTATTTTCCCAGTTAGCCAAGCTTGCATTTTCCATTGTCCAAGTAAAATACAAACTCAACAAAATAATGGCTCCTTCCAAATGTTATTGTTGTAAAGGGACAGACTGTTATTGCTTATGGTGCATAACCACTGCATTGTAAGTAAAAAAGGGGAAAAATGACTGGATACTGGATCACACTACTGGTGCTTGTTCACTTGAATGAATATAGCCAAAATAGTTTTCTAGCATCCAGGTTTGTGTCCATGTCGTGCAGCACACTGCACATGTGCACACGCATTACATCGGGATGCATCACACAGATAAATATACCTTTTCTAGACTTAACTGGGGATTTTTTTCATTGCAGTACCATGGGTGGCTACTGGGCTATGTGTGTGCGTATATATATATATATATATATATATATATATATATATATATATCCATGGTGTCTCCTGGGGAGGCCGGCCCTCAGATGTCAGTCAAACGCTGGGAAGCTGTTCCCTGAGAAGCCTGAAGCTTCCACACAGTTTCCACTCGTCCCAAATTGGTTTTATCCTCCTGTGAAAAACTGAAAATCATTATACTAAATAACACAAAAAATGGAGAGAATTCTGATTTCACTTCAACTTTAAAACTGAGCTGAGTAAAGACAAGGAAACAAAGCAGAGAACATTTAATAGTTTAATTATAAGCTGCTGTATACATTCAGTGATTATTCCGATTTTCATGTTGCCAGAAGCCATGGGTGAGACCAGCAAAACATTCAGCTACAAGATCTAGTTTGTTGTATGCAATTTGTCCATTTTCATTCACATTTTTCCACATTGTACATAGTTTACTGCAAAGCAACATAAAACCACATTGCTGATGTGCAACACGGTTCTTCCAAGACCATAGTTCATTCAAACACAATTCCACCCAGTCTGTTGTGTGGTGCTCGTAGGAGGGGAGAGCCCTGTTTATACCACTCTGGTCTCAACCTTATCCTTCAGATCAAGTGAACACAGATGGCAAAGGGTGACAGGAGTGCTGAGCAAAGCTATACTGCACATCCGAGTGCCCTCAGCTGAAGCTGAAAAAGTCTAGTTTAAACTCGATTGGGCCCGATAGGAAAGCGACTCATTAGATATAATAGGTGGAACTTGTTACCAGCTTAAAGAACACTGGGAGCCGTTCTTTCTCCTCCTTAGATACTAAGATTAAGCAACATCCTGCGATCTTTAAGGTTTTGTTTATATCTTTTTTGGTTTCTTTTGCTATCTCACTCTAAGCTCATTGAACTGACACACTAATGTTGGTGCTGAAATCGCTTTTTTTTGTTGTTGTTTTTTTTTTTTTTGTCTTTTTACATTTTCTAGTAGCCCACACAGAAACTTGATGGCACAAGAACTGACCAATAAGAAACTCTTTACAACAAGGTAGACTGCAAGTCAACAGTTGCCAGGGGTCACACAGTAAACAAAAAAATAATCCAAGTTCATTTTGAAAATAAAAAAAACAAATCAGGTTCAATATAAAAGCAAAAGACAAATGAACTAAAGCAAGTTAATTTCAAGTATAACTTACTCATAAAATAACTACACAGCATTAAATATTCTCATTATACATTTTTAAATTATTTATAAAATATATTTTGGCATATATGTTTTTTTTATTTTTGTGTTTGTGTAACAAACGCTACTGTAGCTTCAGTTTAACACCAATGTTTATTTGTTTTTTCTCTTGAAACAAAACATTAAAGGGATTGTCACATAACAACAGGTTATTAAAAATGATAATAGTAAACCCTATACAGAGTTTCACATAGCAAGACATGAGTGACGATCCCTTCTATCCTAGCCCCATAGTCAAAAGTCAAAAAAAGTACAAGACCAGAGCACAAAGTTCTAATTCGTGCTCCACTGGCTACAATCAAGGTTGGGCACAGGAGATTTCAAAAGCAGAAGTCTTTTTTTTTTTCATACAACTCAATTTGAACACAAGGATCTGTCTGTCCCTCCTCCAGTGTTCAGAGCGGCTGGGCAGATAGTGAGAGTTCATTTAGCTCCATCCGTGATAAAATATAAATACTGTAAAGACCTCACAGTCTGATGACACTAGGATGTCCTCAGGGATTCGCAGAGAGCGTTTCTCTTATTAGGCAGGGAGAGGAGCAAATGAGACTGAAAGGCCTCCCTTCCCTTCTCCTGAATGCACTGAAAACTGTTGAAGTAAATTGAGGATATTTTTAGCTGAATCCTGTGTATGTCTGTGGTTGTTTATTACACTGATGGAGCTCACTATACAAAGGAACAAAGAGCGATTTTGGCAGCTAGAACAAACTGCAAAACCAAAGAAGGCAAATATCAGTTTGTGATACAAAAGTAGTTCAAAAGGCATTAACTGTACTTATGAATTGGCACCTCAGGTGTCCAAACATGTAGTGTCCTGCTTTGGCGCAAGGGCTGGAGAGCTCCACTGGCCATGTCCATGCAGTCAACAGTAACCTGCCTGTCCACAAATTGCAGACTGATAACAAGAAAACTGAACAAAAAGCAAACAAGGAAAAAGTACTGCGACTACAACAAAGCCACATCCACTACCTTGGCTTGAGCACACAACTAGCTGCAGCATACTACAGTTCATCATCGCCAGCCCGAGCTGGTTCTTCAATATTGTATACTGCAAATGGGTGTGTCTCTCTACTTCCACAGCCGGACTTTCTTCTGTGTACACACAGCTATTGCGGGGTATATATATGTGAGTTTACACTGTATGTGTGTATGCATGTTGGTGTGTGTCGTAGAGAAGCTCGCTAAAGCACAATGTCCTTCAGGCGCTTGCTGCTGGGGGATTCCTTGTCTCGGCCATCGTGGAGAAGCGTGTTGATCTCCCTGACAGCCGGCTCACTGTCCTTCCCCTCCGGCTGCCGCAGCAGGCTGTGGTTGGCGATTCGCTCCGCGTCGCGGCATTTCAGTGTGTTGTAGGCAGATGACGGCTTGGACATCGGGCTCTTCAGGTGCACAGGGGAAGTGATGGGGCTGGCTGCCTCGCGACCATTGCCAGCTTCACGAACAGCCCCTCCATTGGCCTTGGGGCTACACACCTGAGACTCCTGAGTCCGCTTTCCCTTTATCTCTCCCCGCTCCACGTCCTCAGGCCCATCCTTGCCGAAGGTGGCAAAAGTCCTCTTGGTGGTGCCATCCTCGTAGTGGGGCACATCCACTGTGGTGGCCTCGATAGACAAAGCGATGACATTACGGCTGTGCTCGGGTGACTTGGCACGCGCTGGGATTGGGACGCGAGGCATCCAGCAGCGGTCAGAGTGGCCTAGGATGCGACACTCATCCTGGCAGTGAAAGCCCTCACTGGGATCTGTTGGGGACAAAGAGAAAACATGATTGTTAGCTCTGTCTGTAAAAACAGCTTGACTGAACTTTTATTCTCATTTGCACACAGATCTCATAATGTTCATTCTCCCACATGGCTTTCAGTTGATTTTGATATGCCAAGTCTGTGGTTGAATAAAAAGAAAAACTATGCTGCGTTTTGTTTGAATTAAAACAGCCCACAAGTTAAACAGTAGTGAATGATTTGGTTTGACTTGTATTGCATTCCTGCATCTGCTCAAGACTGCAGTCCTGTTAACACTACTCACTGATAACTAGAGCTGGATGTTTGGGCCACTTCTAATACGCCAATTAAATTATGTATTGTTAAATCAAAAGTCCATTTGCAGCTCCTGTATAATTGTGTTTTCTGTAGCAACACTAGACGAAAGGCAGGTTTAAACAGTGCAATCAGATATCTCAGAGAGGCGCACCAGACGAGTTGCGGTGTTGTTGCCTGGTTCATCTCTCTCTCCCTTTCTGTCTCTGTCATCTGGCGCCGAGTTATAAATATGTAATGATGTTTAACGCTGGAGTAAAAAAAAGGTTTGTCTGAGTCTGTATGACTGCACTCTTTCGTACTTTGTTGTGTTCGAGGGAGAGGACGTTGAACACAATTTCTGCATCGTCAAAAAAAGTGTCAGGGTTTCTTCTGCTGTAATTTTTGTTTTCCTGTTTGGTATTAATTCATATATACACTTTCATTGCTAAAAATCTGCAGCCAATGCTAGAGAGCTTCTAAATCTGTGAATCATTTCATTTGTCTTTCACTGGTCTAAAAGAAAAAATGTTGGCCATGATAATAAAGATTAGTAGAACAACCTTTTAAAATGACTCAGCGCTTGAAAACATAACAATTCATTTCCCAAAATCTCTCTTTGCCACTGTGCTGTTGTGTTTTCCACCAGCTCCGATCTTGAGAGCGAACTTGCCACACAGATATGCAATGACACATTTCTGAGCTCCCTCACTGCTTGTTTCACTTCTAGCAAGAGCCATCCTCCGTTCCTCAGGCCCAAGGTGACAAGAGAGGATTGTGAGAGGGATTGCAATCGACCCAAATGCATACGTTTACATCTGGCAATCGCAGCTTGACAGATCACCTAATTAAAATCACTAATGATCTGTTTTTCTCCCCTCTTTCCTGCACTCGTGAGAGGCACCTCTGCTTAGGCCCTGGGGATCGATATTTAAAGATTGGAGACAGGCTTTTCAGGGCTAGATATGCCAGAGCTGTTTCTCATAAAGTATAATCTGATGAGGCTGACAGATAACATGGTGACTAAATGACTGAATGAATGAGTAAAGGGTATCATGAGCTGTTTGAACCCAAATACGGGAAGTGGAGTTCTGGAGGACTCATCTTGCCTGAAGGCAGAAAACATAAACACCAGCACCAAGACTGCAGATGATGAGTGACCAGTGTCCACATGAATGCTTTATAGTGAGACGGAGGCGACACAGAATTATCCTCTTTTCATCATGCCTGTCTGAATGCACACACAAAGACACACACTGACATACACAGACATGGCATTCTCTCCAGTAAACGCAGCGTCAGACACTCCCTTCCTTACAAGGGACAGCATTGTAATAAGCGTAGTCTACACTTACAACACTCCTGTCATCATGCAGGATTCCTTCAGGGTGAAAATATTAACATTATAAAATATCATTACATACTATTATCCACATTTTCCATACTGCAGCATTTTATAAAATCGCTGTAGTTAAAATCATTTGATGAGGCTGAAAGGCAAGAATGAGCAAACTGAATATATTTTCCACCAGTTGCACTCCTGCATGTATGTAAATTTGCATGAATGCTGATTGGTCCAAGGAACTACACTGGCAGCAATCAAGGAGACAAAAGGCATGAAGCTGGAGGTTTTGTTGAAACAGAAGGGATCCAATCAGACAGTAATAATGTAATCACAACACAAAGTCTTTACCAGGTACTGGGAACATGATGGGGCGTGATGAATTAAAAAAAAACAAAACAAAAAAACATGCCCACACACTAGATTAGATTGTCCACTGCAACGGCATTTTCAAAGCCCTTTCAAATCCCATGTTCTTTTCTAATCCTATGTAACAGCTTTTTCATGAACTGTGGTTTGAACTTCCTGATTCCTTTTCTTTGATAGATTGCTACAATAAAGATGCTTTAGCCAGTCAATACTTTCTCAATACAATACAATCTCTTTGAAAATATTATATTGTAGTACTTACTGGCAGAGAAAAAAATCATGTCATAAACTCATGTATATGTTCAAAAACATGTAGCATGCATTTGAATGCTGAACTTGAACTAAAATACACAAGGTTCTAGACTTCAGCTCTATATTTAGTAACCTGAAATTTCTCCCCAAATCTTGTTTGACATGTTCGACAAAGTAGCTCTTTTTCTCCACTGATTAAAGATTTACAAGCATCTCGGTAATGAATGCAATTTCCTCTAAATACTTAGGCTTTTTTTTCTATAGCCCGAGGCACTTTCTAAAGCATGAAAAGCCTCAAGGCACAAAGAAATATAGACAAGTTGTGTGCTCTCTGCTTAGCAGTGCATGCATATGCAGTGAATGGCATTTTCTCTCCTTTCCTTGAGGGGTCTATGGGAAAGCAACTGGGTTGTAAATGACATTGTTATGAAAGCCAAGTGCCATTAACACTCACACATCCTGCCTCTGCTCAGAGCTTCATAAAACGCAGATGTCGCTCTAAAAGACCCACAAAAAATGGAGGAGACAAAATTTAAATAAAAAAAGTAACAGGCCATCGACCTCTAACAAAACAAAATCTCCTCCTATTGCAAAAAACGAGCAAACTGTAATGGTGAGAGATGAATTAATGGCTTTTACAGCACGAGTTAGGTTTGGAAGTCAGCAACTACAGAATAAAAGAGAGTGAAGGCACCTCCTGCTGTGAATGTGCATTCAAAGTCATCAGGAAAATAAGCCTGGCAATCAGTTCCAGGAACAGCCTTGTAATGTACAGTACAGAGCAGGATGTCACTGGGAACATTTCCTATCCACGATTTAATACCTATTAATTACAGAGGGAGTTCCATCGGGAGGTGGAGACAGTCTGTGTGTTTTTTTTCAGCCTTCCACATTTAAAATACAAACAGTCTAATGGCAGTGGAGGCAAAAACAATCCATGTATCAGGTAGCACAGAGCTGCTATCAAATCAGACATACTGCACTTTAATACTGAATTACGGTCCAAAGACTGGCAAAGGCACCAGGGAGCACTTTGAATATGTATGTACTGATGTGCATGGTGCTGGAAAAAAATAAATATTGTCACTTCAAATACAAAAGCCAAATTCTCCTGATAGCGCTGGCCGTGTTTTTCTGTTTGTAGTTACCTGGAATAGCATCACTTTGCATCAGCGTGGGGAGAAAACCCACACGTTCGCTGCCATTTCATCTCGCGTCTGCAGCCTGCCAGCAGCCGATTCAATCCTGCCTGCTTCTCTCAATCAGATGAAGGCGTCTTAACTTCAAGTTACAGCACACAGATCTTCCGCTTCAACATGGGGATCCCACAGCCTGACAAGCTCATTGCTCAATTTACCCTTGTGCAAAGCATATAATGGTTCCTTCATGCCATACAGCTGGAGGTGCTATTTGTTTGTTGCTAATGTGGAAAAAAAGGTAGAATCAGCAAAAGATTAAAATCCCCTGACACAAAAGGGAAGGGATATGTTCACTGAGAGAGGCAACTCCCCGAAAAACTCCCTGAGCTTTCGCCAGCTATTTTGCGTCCTGTTTGGCTAACACATGGAGCCTGGCTTGGAGAACACAGACGCTTTTCCCTCCAAAAGTAGCGCACACAGCCTCAAGGATGAAAACAATTATGTAATCCTATAAAATGAGTGTAAGCAGCCACGAGAAACAGGAGGCCAGATTGGAGGGCCAGAGACGGGTTTGAGTCGATGTGAACTCATATTCAAGTGACAAAATCCTCACTCTGTGTTTCTTAGTTTAACTGGAGCCACGAGGCAATGGGGACTTGCAGTATGACACAATTCAGTCAGTTTGGTTTTACAGCATGATGAACCCGAAAAAGAATTTGGAGCAACAGTGTGGCATGATAAATCATTTTACAAGGACCGTCTGCCACTTTTGGCTTTAACTACTTTTTTGTATTTCCTCTGTATGCTGACATTTTCGTTGTAGCAGTAACAATAAATGTCCTGATTGTGCTTGTCATATGCAAACAGACACTCCTGAACAGACAACCAGGCAGTTTAAGGTAGACGTTACTGTGATGTTGCTGTTAAGAAAGAACATGATTTAAACCTAGATGAACTTTAGACTTAACCGATGCTCTTTGATTTCCTGCTTTCCCTCATATTAAACTCTATCAAATTGCTACGACAAGGCCATCAAATATAGCCTGTCTATAGTCTGAGAAGACAATTCTTCAGCTCTGGTGATTGAAAAACCCCAACAGCGACTCTGTCATTGTGTCTCGATTTATTTCTGTGTGAGAGGCATAAAATCTGAAACAATTTAATCTACAGAAAGTTAAATAAATGTGGCTACAACCCTGCTGACCCTTTTTGAGGACAGCTGGGGCACCAACACTTCTTCTGAGTGGTTTGCAGAAGGTTTTCATTCGCTGTTAAAATGTCGTCCCTTTTTTCTGCTCTCATCTCAGTATTCCAGTGTATCTTTGACAGTGAGATGGCTGTTTTCTAATTGCTCTCCATATTAATTTTCCATCCTGGCAGTCACATGGCAAAGATTGATTAAATCTAAATTGCTACTACAGAGTCTTGATGGAGCCTGTGATGCAGAAGCTGATGGAAGCCTCACAGGGGAGGAAAATTCAGAAAACATGGCGGCAACAGAATAGAGGGTGACAGTGTTTGGTTGGTGCTCGGAGTCCAAAGCAAGCTCGAGACCTAACAGGCTTGGCCCTGCCTGATCCTAATGCTGGGGATGAAGCTTAACATCTAGTCTGCCCTAACTACAGCAGAGGACAGTTCTATGGCCAGCTGAGGCTGAGGTCTGGCCAAGCAGCCTCCTACACTACTCACCAGGGAGAGTCCAAGCACTGCTGTCATCCCAGCCAGCCAATTCAGTCTGTGGGCCATAAATCAGCCTGGAGGCATGGCTCCTGCGGGAGCGGCAAGATGGAGTGTGATGGTCTTGTTTTTACAAACAGTAGAGGGGCACCCTTACTGCACCATGCAAGCCATCATTCTCTACACAGCGCCGAGTCCTCTCCTTCTCCCCACAGCATCTGGTTCAGTCACATCAAGCTTTCCCCGCCGACACCCCCAGATTCATCCCTCGCAGCTCCCCACGCACGCCCATCCTTTATGCTTCTCCTCCTTCTGTCCTCTTCTTTCATCTCATCAATACTGCTGTCTCACGTACATTGCTGTAATTAAATAAATCCTTCAACCCCAAATCTCTGGCTCTCATTTCTGCCTATCTGACCAGGATCCCCTTTACTCTCACAGTCAAATATTAATTGTCAAGGAAATTAGACTCTCTGGGCAGCCTTGTTAGTACTGTCATACGGCTGCTGAGGTTCATGTGGCCCTGGTTCTATTTCTGTGCGTCAGTACCAGTCAATTCATCAAGAACAAATTCACTATCTACTCCATCCAGCACTGCTGAGGGTGTCTGACAGCCTGTCACTCCCACCAGGCCTGCCCATGTCCTCCCAAAAGCTGATGCAAAATGGCAAGTTAACTTCACTCTGAGCCAGTCTAACATGCGCTGCTCTTTATGAGCATTTGTCAATAATTGTTTTAAAAGCTAACAACAGTTTGAACCAAATTCTGCAAATGTTTACTTCCACTGTCTCTGTTCCCTCCCACACTGCTGGCCCATCCAGCTCAGCCTGTGCATTTCATAGCAGGTCCTGGTATAAAGAATGAATTTCCAAACCGGTGTTGACAAACAATGCACTAGCTTCTAAATTGGTACAAACAGCATCTGTTTAACAGCTGTGTAACAGCAGCGGGAGGAAAAAAAGCAATCGCTATGCTGTTTTATAAATCACTATGTCATCGCAGAGCACTGTTTTGTTCAAAAGCAGGACCACTAGCCAATGGACTGCTTGATGTAGTGGAAACAATTCGAGCTGGTTGTCATGATGACATACGTGGGTGGGCTGGTTTCAATGCCCCGGAAACAAACAGTGTTTTGCTGAGAGGACTCTCACCTTATTGTGCCCTGCTTCCCCCATCACTAGCTCCTAGAGGTTGCAGTGTGTCAGGAACAGATTTTTTAAAGGCTGCAGGAGCATTACCCTTGGCTCCTATCATAACATGCACAACGCTTGGAGGGGCAGGAATTACAATGGGCAGATCTTGTGTGATCTGTAGGTTTTCAGAACAGCCAATACCATAATTCATGTCCTGATTTTCATACATTACACGAGCCAGTGACTGTTTAACTCTCTCAACAGGCCCTCTGAACTGGATTTAACCCAGACACAAAGGCACAGAGACCTAAGCCTGGCTGCATATGGCTGAACTTGGCTGAATGGAAACAAAAAGAGGTTGCAGAGAGGTTCCCAAGATAAGCAGCAGCACCAATACAATACATGGACAAATGTGTCCACAAAATAACAGACAGCCTACGGGTTGGGGAGGCTGGTATCATGTTGGCCTAAACAGTGCCCAACTGTTCAACCACACTGCCAATCCAGCAACATGCAGACACGTGGTAGAGAGAAAGACATTCTTCCTTTGTTCAGTTTATGTTGAACCTTGAAATATTGATAAATATGATGGAAAAGTAACCAAAGAACAGATTATGTTCAGCTTCTACTGTTTGTGTCAAATCACTAGACAGAATACTTATATTGTTGCCTGCAAAATGTCTGTGCCATTCTACCCAGAAGGAGTTAGATTTATCATTTTGAAGAAGTTATTTTATGGGTTTTCTGGACGTGGCTGTGCAGTTGGATGTGATGGGCAACTATGAAAAAATAAAACACATGAAAGATCATTGTTGTATTTGACAAAGACATCCAGTCATATGTACATAACTAATCAAAAAACCAATGAGTAACTTGCATTGGAAAATAAATCCATATTTTGCTTGTGAATGCATTACAAGGATAAGAGGTTAATTAAGTGCATTTTGGTTGAAGGTTTGAGTTTATGTTCATAAAGCAAATAACTGCAAATTGTAAAAGAACTTGTAATATGTCTGTGCCTTCCCCTGCTGCAAGATAATGATGCCAACATATCGCTGTCATTGGAACAAGAAATCAGCTTAATAACTTTGTGGTAGGAAATTAGATAATTTCATGGCCACATATAACATTTCCAAGAAAAACTAATCAGGGATGTAATTCAGTGATGAATTTCATCAGAGGAAATTCATCTTTGGGTTAGAAGTACTTTAAATGGATAATTATTTTAAAATATGAAAGGTACAGGATGAAAAAGAATGCAGTTAAAGTCAAAATTAAACTGCAACTTCAGCTCATCTTTCTCACATAATTTGATATATTTCGAGTTAAAATGGGAAAATTGTGGTGAAACATCATGCAGGGAGGAATCACTAAAAATGTGTCCTGAGGCTAATGGGAGAGAACAGCAATCTGATATGATTGGTGTGGCACTGTTTGTTAAAAACATCTGCTTTGGTGCTCTATTAGTGGTTGTTACCATTTACACACAAGCTGTAAATAATAAAGACAAACGAACTATGGAAAAATGAAGTTACATTTGATGCTATTTTGGTGCATTGTCAGACAACTGAGCTCTTGACCTTCACACAGCACTCTCCAGTAATCCTCAGGCCGCAGGTTAACAGGTAATAGATAATAGACATTTAATTTCATATATAATAAAGAGTGTCCAAAGGCACACAAAGGCACTAGTGCTGAGATACAAATACTGTACTTAATAATTAGGGTAAATAAACGTCAAATAGTTAAGCAATGAACTCAACAATACAAACAATTGGTGAAGAAGATTAAATAAATGAACATACACTAATTAAATTACATCAAATTTGGCCGAACACCAACAATTTACTTCCAAGGTAGTAGTTCAAGTGTTGTGTAATACTGTGATGAGATGTACTTCACTGTAATGACAGAGCAAATGCCACCCTTGTCAATTCTCAGTGCCCAAATTGCCCCTCTAATGATGGGCTTCAAATTAACCTGTGTTCTGGCGCTCCAGGCCCACAACAACCGCACAATGCTCTCCCAAAACTCAGCACAGCAGGCTGCTGGTGTCCCACTTGCAGACCTGCCCACTCTGCCATCCGAGCCAGCCAGACTGCCTGCCTGCCTCTGTCTGCTTGGCTCGTTTCCTCCACAACGCATCAGCAGAGGACATCTTTAAATACACTGGAACAAATGCAGCATTTCTGTGTTTAAGCTTGACCGAGCTAGCAAGCTAATTTGCTCCTAAACCCTTGAGTCTGGGAGAAGCAAGGGGGACAGAAACAGGCTCTTAAATTACATGTGTGAATGGGGTTGGGGGGTAGATGAAAGCTATGTGATGCAGAGGATGAGAGTTGGGGATGGCAGCATGATGGACACTGATGTCAAAAGTGTGAGGAAAAAACAGAAGCTGAGTCAGGTGAGTTGCTGAGGTCACTTTATCTCATTCTGAGTAAACACAGAGTTGACAAATAAATATTCCCACAATGAATCTATAGGTGTGTTATCAGCTGTTATTAATCCTTATTAAAGTGTAACAGAAGAAAATACAAACTGCACATGTCAGGGAAATATATCAGTGGATGATGGGAAAATGATGCTTTGTGTGGCTTTGAGCTTTTCCTAAATAAACAAGAAGTCCATGACAAATTAAAGATGTCTCACCAATGCCAGTATTTCTATTTGTGAATCCAGAGTTTATCCCTACAGTCAAAAAACACAACTAATCAAGTGTGGGGAAATAGATTTACGATTTAATGAATTCGAACAATGTATTATGTAAACACAATACTTCAGAGCCTGTAAATGTGTCGAGCTCCAAACAACCGGGGACAGCACACTGGGCAGCATACCAATATCTTAGGATTTCCTCTCTCACTGTGAGCTTCTGTTTTGCCTCAAAAGAGTAGCCTTACATAATTAATATAATGTGGCTTCTCATTCAGTCATGTTCACTTTGTGTCAGCCAGGACTATGTGTTTTATATTCCATTTCATCTTGTCGCAGAAACACCAGCATGGTTCTGACTCTCTCTCTTTCTCCTTTTCTTCTTTCTTTTTTTTCTGCTTTTTCTTCCTTGAAAAGAAAAAAAAATTCTACTTGTCCCTTTTCCCGACAGTTTTAACAACCTCTGGAAGTAGGACACTGTAACATGGTGAGTGTGGAAGTATGTAATGTGATGGGCAGGAGTAGCTCAGCATGCAGAAACATATACAGTATGAGTGGGTGGGTCAACCTGTGACACCGATCATGCTTTGAAAAGACAGTCTCCCTGCTCCCCACAGGACCAGATTGACAGCGTCACTCAGGGAAGAGCAGCAAATAAAAGAAATAAGGAAAACACAGCGAGGCCCTTGCTGTGTGGAGATGCATTAGATTTACACCTGCTGGGCAGAGGAAAAAGCAAGAGGGAGGCCTTTCTAACACTATTTCCCCGACACAAAAGGCCTTTCTGGTGGGCATCGGGGAGGCATGATGACTCTCTCCCAGGTTCTCCATTATTCACCACAGTGAAGTCTGCACCATGATACCACTTAATATCAGACATTCAGAGCCAGTGTCCGTAGCATTAGCCACCCACCACCCTGCGCTACACTATATAGAGGACTGTCAGCACGGAGGCAGTCCATGAGAGGAGCTGCAGCTCATATCTAAGACACACAGATTGAAATGGAGGTGGGAGCCTGGACTGAAGAAAAGAGAGGGAACTAATAGCCACATCTTTTCTGATTTCAGGAACATGACTATAGCATACATAAGGATGATGGCAGGGGTCTGACACAGTGGTAGTAATTGGATTTCTCAGGCCTTGTGCCCACTCATGATAACATGCTGAGCTGTGACATGAAAAGTCCTTATGTGTGGCAAGGGAGCAAGGTGCAGCAGAGTGGAAGTGACAGGTGTCAAAGATTCAATTCCTTCACTCCTGTCGCTCCTCGAGTTGTGTTTCTCTGGAGACGGCTGAGGAACAACCTGCCCTGTGGTAAAGCCAAACCTTGGGCCTGACATTCAGTTGCAAATCTAAGCTCGTTAAACTTGCGTAGAATGCAGCGGAGGAGCTGGAGGAGGGAGGCAGGAGGTTGGTGGGGGGGCTGGCATTACAATGGATATGAGAGGTCACAGCCTGATTCCTTGCTTTATTTATTTTCTGATGCTAATGTGGGCTGAATACAGACAGAGCACAGGATTTCTAAGATGTGCTGGGGAACACACAAAGGGGCCTGAGACCCCCCACAGAAGTTGGGGGGGGGGCGGTAGTGCAGTGTTTGGCCACAGTTCCCTCCCTGTCCTCGTGCCGCCACGCATTCTGGCCTCGTCTTTAACAAGGATCGCATGAGAACAGGCACATCATTAAAAAGAGCTATTCTGAGACTTTCCTGTCTGCCATTAAACTTAACAGCCGACCTCTCCCATTACCTTTTTCCTTAATTTTAAGGAGGTGGGGGACAGTGGGGTTTGATAAGTGACATTTGGGTAACAAGATACATCCACTGAGTGAATTCTGCAACACTGAAACCCTATATTAAAAGTATTTTCCTGACTATATCTGTAAATAAGCTATGGTATTATAGTATATTTACATGGGCTACACTGACCTGACTTTACATAATATACTAATGTGATATGATAATTTGGTTAATGACCAGAAAGATGTGTGGCAGCCTAAAGGAAACATCTTATTAGCAGTAGCACACAAAAACCGAGGGCCTTTGTGAATAATGTTTCTAATGTTGACGAATTTACTTCAATTTGATTATCCGCCACCGCCAGCTACGCCACAATGTAGAAACACCAGCCTGCATCCTGTTCAGCTCTTGACCTTTCTCACACATGAAGAGAGTCAAAACAGGCATAAATCTGACTTCAGAGCAAGGACGCCACAGTCATCCAGATAGACTGGTTAGAAAACTCTGTGGTGTTTTGATCTTCATTCAACTAAGATGACCCTGTTAAGTTCAGTAGTAATAAGTGTTTCCTTCATTAGAATTACTCGTGTGCATGTTAATTCGCTGAATAAGGAGCACACAGAACAGAGGAGTTTCAAAGACTCAGACGTTCTTGAATATGAAGACGTGTTGAAAGATGAAATGCGAGTGGAGCTGGTGGAGATCGGTGGCCAAGAGAAGGTCAGGGGAGGCTCCCTGGGTCCACACACACCTCAGCGGGTCCCTCCTCTCTGTTACTGCGCCTTCACTCTCTCATCAATAGTTTATAATCTGGGTCACTAGCAGCCATAACGTGCCTCCCCCTTCTCAAAATGTTGAATTACAACATAGTGAGCTCATCCCTGCAAGGTCATCTAGGGGACAGCGAGGAACACTGACACTAATTGGTGAATGAAAGATAGTAATGATAGAGGTGGTTTGGATGACTTCTCTTTAACCTCTGTTTAACTTCTGCCGAGATCCAAATCCAAAGAGCACATTCTGCCATGCAGTGCTTTGCGGTGTGTGCAGGGCTTCTGCTAGAGAAATCCTGCATTTCAGCGGCTATAAAATGTGACAGAATAAATCATTCTCACTGAATATACATGAGGAGAGCAGAATATGGAAATATTATAGCAGTATGCCTGAGGTAGTAACCTTTTGTTGGCACAACTGAGGAGGACGACATAACTTTACATATTTCTGCTACATATTCCATCTGAGTTATAATGTTGTCAGGAGAAACAAGGTGATGAGAACTAAGATAAAAACCAG
The DNA here is from genome assembly GCF_046630095.1 of Trachinotus anak. Taxonomy (NCBI): domain Eukaryota; kingdom Metazoa; phylum Chordata; class Actinopteri; order Carangiformes; family Carangidae; genus Trachinotus; species Trachinotus anak. The sequence goes on along the minus strand of NW_027273872.1, from coordinate 3,538,687 downwards.
GATGTATATGACAAAGGCACTGGACGACACAGTAAAATGAAAGAAAAATAGAACATAGGAAATCTCAAGTGGATCAAACAGGATGGAGGTACAGTGTTTTTCCCACAGTGAGGAAGTAATAGGGGTTAAAAAAAGAAATGCACATTGCTGCAGCACAGGAGACCACCCCCCACCCCCCTCCCTTCCTCCCTCACCCCAGCTGCAGTGATAAATGTCTCTTTGTATTCTGGACAGAAAACTGCAGGCTACAATATACTTGTCAGAAGACAGCTGATTTTCCCCTTAAACAGAGCAGAGTATATTCTTAATCTTTCCTTTCACAGGGCAGGAGATAAAACAAATGCTTCATGCCAAGACACATAATGCCCAGAAAATCTCTTCCCATTCACTACGCGTTTGTGTGGCAAGTATCTACCGACATCCTCCTGTGTGTACAACGTCTGTGTTTGCAGCAGGTGTAGCTATAACGTGTGCAACTGCATGCTATTTGTACTTTTCCTAAATTTCACAGCATCCTTAATCCCTGCAGTATAGCCATAGTTCCACTATGGGGGCTCCTAAATGGGACTCAGTGCTACAGGTAATGGAGCTGATTATAGCTATCTGGGCTATGGGCCAGCTGCCAGACTCTGCCCTGCCTGGAGGGAGCACAGGCCGCCTGGTGTCTGATATCCTGGGATCCCTGTAATACAAGCCTTGCTTTGGCAGTCACTCTGTGACTATCCTGCCCACTTCCAGCCACACACTGAGGCTCCTTTGAGTTAGTCTATGTGTATAGTATGTCCTCATCAGGTTGTTTACTCCACATGGCATCAGTCTATAGTCGTGCCATCTCAGCAACAAGACTGTAGGAAGTCATGCTTTTGTAGAGGAATATTAGTGACTCCCGAGAGGTACTCCACCTTTTATTTTCTATCCTAGGGGCAGAGTGGTTCTAGTGGCCATTTTTAATGTTACAGGCACAAATTGCATTCCTGACACTTCAGACAACAATGGCTAATCAGTTGGGGACACATTCTACTGGCACTGCCATATAAATCCTTCTCTCGACTGACCTGCAGCTATTAATGATATAGTAGTCACGCTCCTTCATTTCCATTGAAACTTTAAGAATTCAGATGCCAGGACCCAAACCTGTCTTATGTTTCCTTACAGCTAATCTGTAACAGCACATACTTTTTATAGGAAACATAATTCTACCCAGATTATATTTGCTATAAATGTAATGAAAATACACAACCTGGTTATGGTTAGCTTAAGAATCATTTGCCTTGGCTCAATGTCGTTTTAGCTGTCACGATACGTTTGCATGCAACAGCCTCTGCACTTGCACTGTTTGTGGGTGGGAAGGGTATAAATGAAGACAACCACGGCAGAAGAGGCTTTGTTAACCTCTCATTATGTTGAATTTACATTGTGTGTAGATAAGAATCAGTGTAAATGTAAATTTATTGGATTCCATGGCAGCAAGTCCACATTAAACTGGAGGTGCAAGAACCTCGTACTAAATTAAGATGCAGCGATGGCGTCTTCACAAGAGAGCATTAAGTAGCAGTGGGAGGTGATGTGGGTGATGCAGGGACAGGGACATCTGGAGAGAAACTAAAAAAGACACGTAATGAGAACAATAATCATGAACAAGTAATTATTGATGGATTACTTTTTCTTTTCCTGTTTTTTCTCAAACAGGCCAATTAGGTGTGCGAGTACAGTATAAAGGGTGCTGCAGGCCGTCCAGCCACACAGCCTTCTGTTTTAACCCACGGTCTTATTACTGCTTGCTTTGTGTTGCAGTGGAGATGGGGCCGTGCCCACGCAGTGACCTCAAAGAATTAAAAACACAATGGCGTGGTGAGAAAAAAATGGCTGCTGCCTCAGTTCCTCAGACAAGAACTAGAATCAATCGGAGCCACAAAAGGCGAGTAGAGTGGAGACAATGCTATAGCTCTACAACTTGAATTTCCCCCCACCTACACTATTTCTCTCTTGTGCCCTCTCTTTATCTTTCTCCCTCTCTCTCACTTTTCCTCTTCTTCTCTGATTAACCTTTAAAGACACACACTTGCCAGCCACACACACACACACACACACACTCAATATACTGTGTACACACTTTCAGACAGATTTAAAATTCAGGTACTCTCTCCTTTCTCCTCCCTGTTTAATACACACTCGGCCCCATCAACTCCGGCATATTACCTGTTCTTAATCTCCCTCCCTCTGTCTGGTATCAGCCTGATCCCCCTGTTTTCCCATCTGCTGTCGATTGGGGCCCAGCTTGGCGAGATGTTCAACAAACAACTGTGATTCACTTGGTTTCTGCGGAGATTATTAACACACCTAGCATGCCACAGCGTCATGAATAAGCAATGGAGATCCGGAGCCCTATTTTCTCTCTGTCTCTGTGTTTCCTCCCTTTTTCTCTGTCTCTCTCTTTCTCTCTCTCTCCCTCCCTCTCTCTCTCCCTTGCCCTGAACTGAATGCCAGGATTGTCTAGAAAATGAGCTGTCAGTGGAGGGCCTGCAATGAGATACATCAGGCTCATTGTGAGCCCTAGAAAATAATGAACTATTCCCATTTCTCTCTCTGATATGTTCAATACGCTATCCATGACAAGTGCAGAGAGATAAGCAGTCCCCTCTTGAGCTGATTAAATACACTGGGTATATTCAGGAGAGCTTTGGCGGAATGAGGGTTCGGGGGATGCCATTATAGTATTGTAACATTACTATATGTTTCCAGTCTGGGCTGGAGATGAAGACCTTTTGTGTGTGTTTTTGTTTGTGTCTGTGTTAGTGTGTGTGCAGTGGAGGAAGAGCAGCTTGAGGCAATGCTTGTAAAAACTTAACCGAGAATCAAAACATGTCAAGTTTGTTTAAGTCCTTCTTCGCATCTCTTAACTTGTTCCCTCTTGGAATTAACGGAAGAACTAAAGAGATGGGCCTACGCTTGATTTTTTAAAGGATTTGTTAGTTTACTTATGGAAGTACTGCAAACAAAAACCACCAAGAGGCCACAGACAAATTGAGAACAGACATGAAAGAAGTGTAGTTTGAGCAGAAGCAGACTTTGTGCTTTACACAGTGAAATATATGAAAATAACATCTTCCCTTCAAGTGATAGTGGTCTTTCCTGCTTTAACAGGGGCAAAATCAATAACGGGCAACTCTGTTTTATTATATTAGGTGTAATTTCAATAAGACAGAGCCAGAGACCTCACTGAGTCCCACGATTTCATTCAGCGATGTAAGAGCGATAAAGAAGATGAGTGCAGATGGACACAGCTTGAAATAGATATTTTATTCCCTCTCTTTTTTCCTCAGGTCTCCACATCTCTCATTGTTCATTACAGACTCCACTACACCTGCTAGCATGCATTCTCTGGTGTGTTTGAGCATGCAGTGTGTGTGTACACTCTATCTTCCTTAATGCTTGTATTGCACTGAGCTCTTTGTCACTGTCAGCCATTTTACCTCCACCACGGCTTCCACATTAGATTAGGCAAATCCAAATCAAAATGGATGGTCCCAGTATAGAGTTTATATGTTAATCTAATCATAAAATATCATAACACAACACATGTTGTTGCCAGTCCGAATCACAGGGAGAGTTTTGATGCTTAATTTCATCAAATGCTGTTTGAGAATCAGTCAAATCGTCTGGCACGTTCACAGTTATGGTGGAGTGAGAGGAGGCAGAATATCACTCCTACCTGTCAGAGAGATTGTTTCCTCTTTTCCTCTTTTTATTTTCCCTCGCTAAGACTGCTTACTAGACTCTCAGCTCATCTCTCCATCTCTGTCTCCCTCACTCACACACACACACACACACACACTCTCTCCCCCTCTCTCGTGTTGTCAGCATAGCGCTGTTCCTGTTGCCTTCCTGATTCTGACACCTGTCAGCATTTTCGTTAGTAGATCAGAGAACTGCAAACTCGAAATGTTCCCGTGTTGAATTTAGGGCAAGTTTGCAGGAGAAACATGTGAGGTGCCTTTACTCTTTCTTTAATTCAACAGGGGAAGGGAACTGCTTGACTGGCACAAAGTTGGGAGATGTGGGTTGGAGATGTTTGCAGTCAGAAGATGGAGAGAGAAGAGAAAGACAGAGAGACATATGGAGAGAGAGGGAAAGAGAGAGAGAAAAGGTGGGGGGAGCTGAAATCAATTAGGAACAGCGAAACCCTGCGGATCTGCTGATGGAAGAAGGGAATATGGAGAAATCTGCGGCCCACGGAGGGGGCTTCCATTCCTGGGCTCCAGCTTCAGGCACACACCCATAGGGAGCTAACAGATAGATGAGAGATATTCTCCAGAGGTGGAGGCCAAGGAATATGTCAGAAATAAAAGAGGCCTGTTCCCTGCTCTGGCTAATTGAGCAGTCTCGGAACCCTTTGAGTTTAATAAGCCAAGAGCGAGGGATTTTTTTTTTTTTTTTTTTTGAAGAACACACACACTGACCTGGAAGTAATTTCAAAACCAAGACCACAAACCTCTAAACCCATAAATCGGCCGCTGTAAAACAGCATCATGCTCTCTATTTCCCTCCCACAGAGATAACTCGAGCGATTTAACAATACATGAATCTTAATCCTTAAAAACCACGGCTCATCCATATCCAGGAGGAATTATAGTATGAGCTATGACAATCAAAGTCGAAAAAAAAATTAGATTTAGCTCTCTTTGTCACCAGCCCCCTCTGAGTCGGTTCCCTTGCTTCTCCCTTGACACTAATGGTTCCACAGAGCCAAAGCTAGCATGTCACACATTTCAACCAAATCCCCCCTAACTTCACAGACATGCCTATAAAGATAAAGAAGAATTCATTTTATATAGCTCTTCTTCTCAGTTTATAGTTACAGTGATATCATCCATTCTTATTCTAAAGGCAGATATGAAGGAGCCATTACATGTTAAAGATAGCCCTTCCTTTATAGATTTTAAGAGATTTAATGTAATTTGTTCTTCAGACACTTCCCAAACCTAATCCACTGGGTGAGAATATTTCAGGTCAGGCTTTCAAAAAGAGCGCACACGGCTCTTCAGATACTTGGCAGGGATTCAACAAAGAGGCATTCACTCAGATTTAAGTCTAAAATCTATTCACAAGCACTTCGCTGAAAGTTACCTTGGTCGTGGCTGGTGCAGGAATAATGGATAGCATTGTTGAAACCGCATCACTGAAGAAAAAAAAACATAACTGTGACGGACAAAAGCCAAATATCAAACTCCTAAAGTGACAACAAAAGAAAGAAAATGCCTGCTGTGACGTGTTGCTGGGTTAGTTAGCAGCTGAGAGTCGTCACACAAATAGATTCCCACATGAAAGCCCACAAGATGATGTGGATGCAGGGTCTTTGTGTAAAGGTAACGACTTGTCTCCTGGGCAAACAACACCTTTACATGGCACTGGGAATGGTAAACATTTGCACTGTAAAAAGCCTGAGAGTTTAACCCTTCCTCCTTCCTCCTTCCTCCCTTCCAGCTTCCTTTTGTTCTCAGCACTTATCAACACAAGAAAACAGAACAATAATAACACGCACACAAAAAAAAACAAGGCTTCTATCCTCGGCTTGTGTGTGCTATTGTCCTTTGGCAATTGCAGTCTCTCAACTTGTTTTCTGCCTTAGCTGGCAGGAGAGGCGCACTATACAACAGAGTTGCTCCCAGAAGACGTCTCAGCAGCGGGGTGTTTAGTGAACGTACCTGTTTGTTTTCTGACAATTCTCTCCTTTCACTCACAGTGTCCATTTTTGTCAATTAAGACAGATGAGCTCAAAGTAAAACCACATCACCACATGACTGTAACCGCTGCGGTTCTCGTATTATACTAAACTGGTCTATTTCTGCCACTGTACTCAAGTCAGTTCTCACAAAAGGAAAATGAAGCAGGGAGATGGGGAGGCTGGTGTTCTCCTGAGGAGTCACACACACACTAAAAAAAAATTTCTGAGTATGTAAAATCCTCACACAACAGGAGATTCAACTGCACCTCATGCTGAATCTGCCCGTCTCTGTCAGCCCACCACATCTTTTAACTATGTAATTACACCACTGAGATGGTATAGAGGGACGATTTCATTTGCTCTGTCATTAAATTTCTGCACGTGTAAGGATCTTTGGTCAATTCATTTAATAATTATGAACTCTCATCACTCTCTGGTGTGACCACTGCTGCTGACTGACTTTTAAAACAAAGGCAGGAAAGAGTCCAGTGAAGCCATTTTGTTAAGTTGTTACTGAGGAGAATAGCTGGTCAGAAGTGAGTGTGTAGCTGACCGCAATAAAAAAAAAAAAAAAAAAGAAAGAAAGAAAAGAAAAGAAAAGAAAAGAAAAGCCAATAACAAACCATCTATTTGTAATTCCAAACACATACTTTGTTATCATCTATTCGTTCTGGTCAAAACAATGGACAGCACTGTGAAATAGCCTCTTGCTCTGTTTACCAGCAATGTGGAGCTGCATTACACATTCAGGAGGCATGCATCCATTTTGCTGAAACAGATACAATCATTGGTGGTGTTAATGAAAAAAGAGCTGCCTGAGAGAGCTCTCCCCACTTGTAATATTCTTCATGTACATCATTTCTAATTGTCTCCAATAATGAGATCCCACCACTAGAAGACCTGTCAGCATGCATTTTTTACAGGCACGGGGATTTTTGCGGGATGTGAAGTAATTACAGCTGGCAACCAATAGTCAGCAAATTCACTTTTCATTGTTCATTACTGTCTGATGCCACTGAGGGAACACCCAGTCCGAGCGGATTCTAACGGTCACCGTACTCCCTGACCCTATATGTGTCTGTCTGGATTCCTCAGCTAAGTCTGAAGAAGGTGGAAGCTACTTTGGATGAATCCATTCCAAAATAAAGTGTAGGTTGTCCAATATTTCTATACTATAATAACAGTAAAACTGCTCCAAGTGAAGCATCTGTTTAGTTTGATATGGCAGAGACCAGAGAAGCGGGAACCTACACACACCTAGCACTGCGTCTTCAACCACACCCACATACTTCACAGTCCACTGACCACAATAGATAGATAAATTTAAAAAAATTAAAAAAAGAAATCACATAATCTTCATTCTTTTATGCGTTTTTATAAAGTAGGGCTCCTTTTCATTATCTCTTGCTCATTAAAATTTCTCCTCTGTGTGAGCTGAGGGCGAGGAAAGCAGTGAGAGACTAGACAGCCTCACTCGGGCAGTGTTGGTAAAAAGGAACCAAAATTATGTCGATGTTAACTGAGGGGAGAAAAAAACTAAATTTGGCACGAGTTCCCAAATTGGAGCACAGCACAAATGTAAAGTTCAGATACAGCGAGTAAGATCTGTAAAGTGCTGTCCTCAAGAGTGTGCTTTTAAAATATAATGTGCGGTCTTTCCTCCACGCTTAGAATAAAATTGCTAATGTGAGTCATCCTAAAATGTCTGCAATTTTCTCTCTCTCTCTCTCTCTCTCTCACACACACACACACACACACACACACACACACACACTGACTCTCGTGCTCTGCTGAGCCATTGCACCTGTGCATGTGGTGTTTCCTTTGAGCTCAGTAAATACCCTCAGGTGCATATAGTAACATCCTGGCCTGCTCCAGACAGCTTTATCCTGCTTTCTCTGCTCTCTCTCTCTCTCCCTCTCTTGCTGACCCACTCTCTTCCTCAGTCTGACTGGCAGTAGTTAAGAGTGAACATGACCCTTACACTGACTTCTGCCAACCAAGTGGATGTCTTTTTAAACGGTGAGTCAGAAATGAAACATCAACATTAATTCCCTGCTAAATGATCCCACTGAATAATGGATGAGGGCACGTGGAGATATGTAGATTTCCACCTTCTACCTTTGTGAGCCTAATTGCTGCCATTCAAGCACATCTGAAGTCAGCCTGGCTTCAAGAGCAGACATGGCTACTATCAGTCAATAATGTTGCCTAAGCCTGTATCAAAGGGTAGCCTTAGCTGTCAGAGATCCCTCACATTAGCTCCTCTAACAGGACATCAAAGACAAAAAAACTGTGTTGTTATTCATATTCACACTTCTGAGGCCTGCAATGGGCATAATGCTCCTTAAAAGATGCTCGGACTCACACAAATACACACTGGTCTTATCTTGGAAACTGGCAAAACATACGCCAAAGGATGTTGCAATCCTCTACGCACACATAACAAACACACACTCGCACACAAACGCAGATTTTCTTACCTTGGTCTGGCAGCTGGCAAACATTGGGGGGGACAGTCATGTTCAGCACGTCATTGACAGCTGTGTCAACATAGTGTCCTCTCTGGACATCATGTTCACTGTCGGTCTGGTCACTCTCCTCGTGGCCGCTGTCCTTCAGACTGTTCCCCTCCAGGTCCTTGAATGTCGATGTGCTACATGGGGGCCAGGAGGGAGGAGAGGGAAATGTTGATTAACTGTCACATCACCTTCGCTCACATGCTCTCCTTCGTCCTCTTGTCTCTGACGGTTTGTGACGAGCTGTCTGTCTTTCCCTCCGTCCCTTTACATGTCCTTTCTCTGCATTTTTTTGCCCTTTTACGTGCTCCATTTCCATGAATTCAAAACAGATGACTAGTAATTTGTTTTAGGATAAGTCTTTGTTAAACACTACACTTTTGCAGCCTCTACATTGGCAGCAACCATGAAATAAGAAGATGGTTTAAATCTGTTGAGAGCCTTTTTGGATTAAGAGAACATTTTTTTACCTTCGCATATAGCACGGCAGCTACGGGGAGTTTCAGACAGGGACATTTTTAGATGGATGCACTGACTTCAAGGACATCGCACTGAACAAACAGGAGGCACTCACTCACTACAATCAAACAAATACTGCAGTAATCAGGAATTCCTGGAAGGAAGATGGATGCAGGAAACGCTGGAAGCATACAAACTGAGCATCTGTCTTGTTTGGGGCTCACAGTCAATAAAGAGGGTGGGGTGGGGGGCACAATCAACAGCTGCACAGTAACAGTGTGATTTCCCTTCATTTGATTTCCATCCCACTGGAACAAATTCTGCTTTACAAACAACACTAAATAGGGGTGAATATATGAACATGTGTTCTTGCATGAGAAAAAAAAACATATGAATGAGTGTGTTAAGGGAAGAAAAGAGGTAAGAAAAGAGTAAAAAACTGAAAGAAACTGACAGAAAGTAGAGTGAGCAAAAGTGTGTAAACAAAGAGAAAGGTACAGGAAGTGAAGGACAGTGCAAGGTAGCTGCATTCCCCAGCCCCAGCCTCACACACTCCAGCACTGGGAAGAGAGGACTGCAGTGGAGGTAATGTTGGCTCTCTGATGTTATCACTGTAATTGCACCTGTCCCAGACCATAGGCTTGCTGGCTCCTGAGGGAATTTCTTTGTAGTGTGCTGCAGAGGCCCACACTTGAATACTCTTTGTTTACATTAATGCAGGGAATCTTTTGGGGGTGAAATTGCCATAATGGGTTTTCAAAAGGCCGCGATGGCCTCAAACAAAAGAAAAGCCGGACTGTTCCATAGCTGCATGTAAAAAGGGAGAATTGTAGCTTCTGAGAGAGCCTGTAACAAAAACCTCTGCGGCTGTGGGGAATTCTTATACGACCCCCCATCCCAACCTTCAACCCTGCATTCCTGAACCCTATCTAATATCTTGGTTCAGGTGGACTGAATAACAATGCACAATGAAAACTATTCTTCACTTCTTCACCCAAGGAAAAAAAGAACATAATTATTGACTGTTTATAACCCTGTTGTCTTTGGAAACGGTGGAGAAATCTCTTGAATATAATTTAATCATTAAGTACATGAGCCACATGTGTTACTAATATACCGAATTACAGGAGAGTAATAAGGTTATCTGTAAATATGAAAATCATTGCTTGCAGATTCCGCTGCTCGGTGTAATCTGATAATCTGAGAGTCGGAGTTTGTGGCTCTTTACAACAAGTGTCTCCTAAACACATTATGGTGTAATGCTGTTTACCCCAAAATCTTATCCTCCCATTGCACTTACGGGGAATGAAAAAAAACACAGGAACACATGCAGCTGCAACGGTAGCTGTGCACTCATTAGATAAAACAATTACAGATAACAATGGTAACGAGGTGCTGCTAACAATTCCTAATCAAGACATACCTTTTAATGAGGTGGGCTCTGCTGTTCACGTAACTGGAGTCAATGGAATAATTCTCCGTCTGTAAGAGAGCGATGCAGGGGGTGGAGGGGATGGGGTGTGGGGATTATGGTTGAGGAATAATAAAGGCGGGGGGGGGGGCAACAGAGAGAGAAAGGTACTTTTAATAATGGAAGCAACCAAAATAATGTTACCAGTAATTGGCTTTCAGTAGAAATGTTATTTTACACAAAGGTCCCGGTGAGCAGCCGCGGCTTTTATAGGGCTGTATCCTATTCTCTTTCAAGGCACACACACAGAGAGGCTGACTGCGAGCTGAGAGCTGAGGAGAGTGCTGCAGTGAGCGCAGCCTCCCTTCTCCTCTTCACCCTCCCTGCTCTCCATCCCTGGCTCCCTCCCTCCACTGCTGGTCAGCCCACCGTCTTTAAAGTGTAGTCATTAGGGAGAACAGGCTATCATGCAGACAGAGGGAGAAGAAAAGTTTCCCTTTTTTTCTTCTCTGAACTCTTCACTTTTACCATGTTTGAGAAGACATTAATGTAGAAATATTAAATAAATAACTGCAAGAGAAGTAGATGAAATTAAGAGTGTACCAGGGGAATCTTAACGCCGCAATTGCAGATGAAAAGGCTTTCAGAATATGCATACGATAGATCTCTGACCCACATTAGAGAACACAGTTCAAAGGCATCCTAAATTCATTTTTTTTTCAACATTTATTTAGCAGAGAGAATGTCTGAGTAAGAGCGCATGGACACAGGAGGCAGCAGGTAGCCCCTTCTGCATCTGCCAAGCATCTCCTCACACTAGGCAAGATGTCAGAGGGCCAAAGGGTATCAAAGCCTCTCAAAGGACTTTCCCAGTCCCATGAAAAGCCAGGATACGACCCTTTCCACAATGTTTGATAAGATGCAGGTGTTTTCTGCAGAAAGAAAGCAGAGCTTTCACTTAAAATTCCCTGGTGCAGATACTGTATCCCGATAAAAGCTGTGAGTCAATGGCTGACTTCCGAGCAAAGTCTACAGTACCCATATCAAAGCAATGTTGAAAAAAGTCTCCCCTATGATAAGAAAGGTTAATGTAGGCACAAGAACACCGTTGCTGATTATCAAGTGGGCTACACACTTGAGACAGGCCCGCTGTTGAGGTAGCAGTGGCCCTGCACAGCTGTCATACGTGGTGACCAAACAGATTTGGATTTAAACTCAGCGTGCGACCGCGCACACAGTCCTCACTAGATGTTAACGGGACTGAACATCTTGAACTTTTTCAGTGTCTGCGTGGAATTGAATCCACAATGCCGAGGAGTCTGTGCAACAGAGGAAATGTCAAACATTAGTCCCAGTCTTCTTGGATCACTTTTGAAATTAATACATAAATAAAAATGATGGTGGCAGATTACAGCTGCCAATGTGTGGCGTTTACCTTTGGCAAACAGCTCCCATGACCTGTTTGCAGTCTATGAAAAATGTAAAAGCTTGTTAATCCTATCAAATGCATGTTGTCATTTGTTTAAAATCTTTTTATCGATGCCATTTTTTTCACGGCTTCAAAGACAACATGCTGGGCAGCATCAATATGTGACTGATGCTGTTCTTCTCTCTTTGGCTGCTATAAACCTTCAGGAGCTTCTGTGTATGTCAGAGGTGCCACTATCTTTCAGTGTTCTCCAAAGTGCAGAGGTTTGCCTCTAACCGTCAGCAGATAAGCTGTTGTTTGCCATCTCACCTCATTTACTCCTGATTATTTTTGCAGGAAAATTGTATAATGATAAGCAACAATGCGAGGGCAGGCCTCTGATTGGGGTGCACTAAATTATGATGCAATGTGTTTGTGCTGAAGGTTAGCGTCATTCCATCTCCTTTTTACCATTTACCCCTAATTAAACTTTAACTCATTACTATAGAGAAGATAATTCATAAAAAGGAATTTAATTAACATTTTATTATTAGCCCTTAATTTGGAGCACACCATGTTTGTTCTCTTGTGTTACCCCTGACTCCTTTTGTTCCCGTTCAGCTTGACTCCATTAAATATCAAAGGTAACGGCAGTGGCAACACACTGCAACTCAGATTAATCATCAATTAAAAATTAACATATATTATTTCAGAATTTTATAAATTATGCCACATTTTAAAAAGGCATATCTGGGTTTTTTTTTAATCAAATAATAATATATTCCCTTAAAAGATGTATAGATCTATATAACTTCTATAACAATATTGCAAACTTCTGCTGTATACACCCGTGTTTGTGTTCCACCCGCACTCCACTGTAGTCCCAGTGAACATGAATTAAAGTACCTCATCTTCTACAGTGGCTGCGCATCCAGTGAGAGACTAATGAAAATGCAAGGCATGAGTAACAAGGGGAAAACTTCATTTAAAAGACAAGATAGAAAATTTCTTGTGAATGTCACTCTGGCTGCAGCCTGAAATTGGTTTGGATGGCAGGTTCTGTGTGAGCGCGGCCTGCAGAGGAAAGCAGTATGCCCCTGCTTTCAAGCTGTTTCAGTCCTGAAATGGAACTGTACTTTCCATAATGCAATTCTCTCTCAGGATTTTTACATGGAGCCCTGTGCAGAGTGCAGTAGGTACAACCAAAAGAGACACTTCATAATTTTCCACCATTCTGTGTTTTTGCATCACCATCTCTTCCACTCCAGCTCATCTCCAGCACAGCAGCATCTCATTAATCAAAAGATTCAGTGAAGATAACCACATTTCCTCTACTTATCAAATTGTCAGGGGAAATAAACAAAACACCCAACATGTGAGAGCACAACCTTGGGCACTGATGAGTCACTCATGAGTGCCTATTCTGAGGAAGAATCGGATGCATTAGCCCAAGCTTCCTGTAAAGAAATGTAATGTCTGCCCCCACATTTCTGATTGACCTCAAATTGGAGGACATGTCAATATATCTTGCTGGGAGGTCAAGTTTCAGGCAAGATGATGAGGACTGCTTAACTACAGCGAGGACGCCACAAATGGCTACTTAATCAGGTTGGACAATGTGTTGTTGTGATCTGAGCGGCCCCAGTTTGGCGGCCAGAGCCACTCTATCCCCATAATTATTGTTCCGTTTCATCTGGAGGACTGGAGGGAGGAATGTAGTCCCTGGTGCCGCCGGGTGACTGATAGGTAGTGTCAGGATGAGTAGGAAGGGTAGTGGAAAGAGAGTGGTGAGAGAGAGGGTGAAGATGGGAGGAAATGGTCGGGACTTGACCTGCGGGAGGCTTGCGGTCCAGCTGCTGCAGCCCAGTAGCTTTCCCCTTTTCACCCTTTGCTTCTTTCTCTCCAGTAAAACCTGAGGCACGGGGACGATGGGCTCGCTTCTCTGCCACTGAGAGGAAAAGCAATCTCCTCGCCTAGTTGCTGCCGTAAGATTTGATTTGCCTTCCTCCCAGCGTGACAATTGGTTCTGTAGTCTGGATGCAAGTGTATTCATTGTGTGGGGGCATGGGGAGCACCAGGGAGAAGAGGAGGGGTGGGGGAGTGAAGACACCAGTTGTTACACGAGTAAACACCCGACAAGTTCAGCAGATGTCACACAGATAGGAGAGAAAAAGAGAGAAAAAAAGTCACACAGCTGCCCTACTGTATGCATTATCCAGGCTGACGCAGAACAGTACATTTAAACAAGGAAGCGAGCTGGGGAAATATGGACAGATGCAGCGACATGCACTAATAACATGCTGTTTTGAAAAAAGGATGCTTAAGATGACACCATCTGCAATCTGTTTCTTACTCAAGAATTACATTTATAGACATTGTTTACTTTTCTTTTCAGTCACAGTTGAAAAAAAAAAGATTGACGTGAAACCAGGATGTGATTTTAAATCACACGATTTAACCCTGTTTAAAATATGACCAGCCTTTGAAGCATTTGAGATAAACTGTATCTACTAAATATGAGTTAAACTGCTTAAAAATAGACGGTTTTCCAGCAGGGTGGGGCCTGTTGCACAGGACTGCGTCTAAAAAAACGGAGCATCTAAGAGAAGAAAAATCAATTGCACGAGTGAGTGTTTCATATCTGTCATGGATGCAACTCTTTAATGTCATCAATTTAGCTGACAAAAAACATCCATCTATGCTTGTTGTGGACACAAAATGCTCTTACTGCCACACTAAAATGCACAGTTTAAACGTACAGAACAACAGACTAGACAGAATCAATTAAAACTGTCAGATCGAATTTTGCTGCTTCATTCTGTGTTTGAGCAGTCTGAGGTTGTGCCTCAGCCTTCGTTTATTGTTGCTGCAGCTTGCTCATGGACTCCCCTCGGTCCCAGAAGGAAATGTTACACATAATGTGCCTTGTTATTGATATCCCGTTGCTAAAGGAAGGGAAGAGAAGAAAGAGATCCAGAGGGTTTACAGGGCAAGCCAGCTGCAATAAAAAAAGGCTTCATTATCCACCTAAGTTTGGGAGTGATTAAGTTGAAAGACTAGTTATGGGTTAAAAAGTTACAGACTGAAGGATGGTTAGAATCTGAAACTGCCTCTTTATGAATTCGTGCACCCCCGCCCCATGTAATTTTGCAGTGAGGATGCAGAGGAGTGAGTGTATGTGGGTTTGTGTGTGTGTGTCTGCAAGTGGCTTTCTCATTCTATGCACTGTGTCTATGAAAAGAATTGCTCTACTTTGAGCCTCTTGCACATTCACATTCTTACACACACACACACACACACACACACACACACACACACACACACACACACACAGAGTCAAACACACACTCTGTTTCTGCTTCCTTACAAAGGCACTGCTCCAACAATCCCTGACTTGCAGGGCTGTGCTGGCGCCCGACCACCACGCCTCTGGGTCGACATCCTGCAGCAGCTCCAAGCTGCTCACATTCAGTCTGACACCCATGACGAAGACACAGACCACCAACACACCTGCTCAGAGCCGGTTTATATTTTGTTTACCGTGTGAGGAAGAAAAAAAAACATTCTTCGGCCCCCGAGCTGCCACAACACTCCACCTTCACCACCTCTCTGCCCTCAACCCTGACGGCCATCATCACCAGCTTCTTCCCAATTATAGAATTTCCCATAGATCCTCTGCCATCTGCTAGATTATAGATTTCCCTTTTCCTTTTGAGAGGGCAAGGCCCCTAAGGGAGGATCAGTGGTAAAAAGGGTGAAAGAGTGCCTGAGGCACAGCCATGGTTGTGGATGAGATTACATTTTCTATTTCTGTCTGCTAAAGGGTGCCTGCCGTGATGAATACAGAAGGTTGTTACCATTTAATATCAACTGGCTCCCCCGAAAACTCAAATTATACACAATCAATTGTGACAGAAGGGTACATGTGTGACAAATAACCTGCCACATTCTCTGCATCATTTCACTTCATCACCCATCAATTCAACCCAAACCCAGTGGCACATTTGAGAATCAATCATGTTATGAAAGTGAGTGATTCTGTGGAGAGGAGGTTTTAAAAAGCCTCCTTGCGTCGCTGTAGTTCCTGCATTTCTGCAGCCTTTGTGAGGGGACACAAAAATACTGTGTGAATTAAGTGCTATTATGCGGTCACTTGTGTCCTTGTGCTGAGTATTGTTTTAGCAAACTCACAGCTTCTCTGAAACACAATGACAGGGATACATCAACACAGCACCACTTCCTCCTTGCATGTCCTCCCCAAAACAATCACTCCCTGCTCTTTAAGTGAGGAAAATACCCAAGTACTAAGGCTATTGCTTGCTCCACCTGTGCATCGGCCTCACATAGGAAACTGCAGATCATGCGGTTGTCTTGTATTCTGGAGCAGAGACAATAGTCCAGACCCGTCTCCATGTCACTCAGGCCTACAGGCTCCACAGAAGTCCAGTTAGTAGATATGTGATTAATTATACATACATTGATAGAAACAACATTCATTATTCATGAGCTTCTCAATGTCAAAGCTATTTCCCTCCCTTTCAGCATGATGAAAAGATTTTAAATAATAGGCCCCCTCTGCAGACGCCTGCATTCCAGTGGAGTCTGCTGACGCTAAAGAGGCTTAAGTCAGAGCTGTTGTCTTACCAGGGAGTCGCTGCTCAGGCCCGACGTGTTCAGAACTGTTGGTGACTGTGTGGCTTCCTGGGTCGCTGTTTTTGTTTTGTCTTTGTCTTAAGGGGAACGGCTGCTGCTTTTAATCCTTTCAGATGGAGGTATAGTGTCCACTTTGAATGAATAGGGTGCAAAGCATCACCAGGCACATAAGGCTGGATAGGGTTTCATTTAACACCTGTTCAGCGCTCAGGTCTGCATGTGTTTTTTTTTTCTTCAGACTTATCCTATCTGCAAGACAGACAGAAAACCTGAGTATCTCTATGAGATTACGATTCATGGTTTTACATAGTAAAAAGGGGGGAGGGAGGAAAAAGACTTGATTATGTACGCTGTTTCCTAAAAGAAATCGGCTTACTTTTCTTTAAGCCTGTGGAGCCCAATCAAACTCAAATAGCAGGAACTTCCCCTTTAGGCAAGTCTTGAGGGATTTTCTTTAATTTGGATGTCAGACCGGAAAGTTTTCACACTCCTCTCATCCCCAAATCTGTTAATGTGTGTATGGTTCCACATGAGAGAGGTAGGTTTTTTCACACACTCTGGAAATGTTGAGTGTAACATCTAATCCAGGTAGATTTTGTGGTTTCTCGGGACCTCTGGGAGTAAGTTTTGCAAACATACTGTATGTTTATAGCAGTCATTTAATTTTTCTGCGTGAATTACTCGATAGCATTTTCCCTCTTGCATGTGCCCTATATTAGCCAGTGTTGAGGGGGAAGGGGTGCATGCTAAATTAGTGCACAAGGAATTCCCAAAGGTTTCTCCCATCTCCCCTGGGCTGGGCCTTAAAAATAAACATTCAGAAACACTGCAGATTATGTAAACACATAACTCTCTTAAATGCTGGCATGAGAGCAGTGACTGAATAAACAGCATTAGAGTCACTTTTGAAATCAGTAAACTTACAAATAATTTTTGATTAACCCAATGCACATGAGGACGACAGAAATGAGAGATCTGTGAATCTGTGAGGAGAGCTTATCAGCTTGCACTCTGCAACATGGTGGAGCACGGCTTGGTACATTTTCTCTTAGCAGCTTAAAGGTGGCTGCCAGTCACAGCGGCGCTGCTGTAGTCTCTCTGTCTCTCTCTCTCTCTCTCTCTCCCTCCCTCCCTCCCTCCCTCTTGCTTTTTTCTCTCGCTGACTGTGACAAGGCATCTTTCCAGACATTTTAGTTGGATGGAGATTTGCAGCAGCTCATTACAGACTGGGAGGCTCTGTGAGTGGATGCAGTCACTCGGAGATGGATTGAGTGGGTCTGTTTATTGACATGCCTTAATCTGACACTGGGTAAAGGGAATGAGTCACCGCCTCCAGACACACTACCACATCACAGCCACTCCAGCAAATAGGGAGGCAGCACCCAGGATACAAGTGGAACTTCATCAGTGCTCATTAATCCAACTACCCCAGGCCACTCGCTCAAACAAACCATGTTTACTCTGTGTGTTGGCTGGATGGAGGGGTGATGGAGCTTTTCAAAGGGCATGTGTGCAGGTGCTTAGATCCACAGCACACACACAAATGCTCATTCTGCCCCCCCCCCCCGCACAGACACACACATGCACAAAGACACACATACAGTATACAAACATGTAGTCCAGACTCCACCTCATCAAAAGTCCAACCAGCCTCCTTACCCACAACCCCCTAAACACAATATCTGTGCACACCAGCTGCTAAAACTCACTTTGTCTCGTGAATCAGAGCTGGTGCAAAAAACAGGGGTGGACGATGGGGCTTGATGCCAAAGTACGTATCATTGAAAGGGGCTTTTTATTAACCAGATGGGCACACAAAATCTTTTAGCTCCCATCACAACAAGGCTTCTCCTCTCAATGATGTGGCTATGGCGTTAGCTTTTTGGTCCAGTTTGCCAGTACTTCAATGGAAGCACATCTGGTGCTAATATTTGGGATGGTCTTTCAAGGCAGCTGTCAGTGGTGGGATTGACAGCAGAGTATTAGCTGTTTGCTCATGACCACTTCATCTGTAAATCCATCTTGTTAACAGGAGTGTGACAGGCTGCCATCAGGGCACAGGCGGAGCAAAACAACATGAAATGCTAAGTGTTCTGCTGTTTGTTTTCCATTATACTGCTCTTTAGTACATTGTCTGTGAGATGTGAAAATGTGAATCCTCTTTATTTAACATTTAACTGTAAATTTGGAAAAAAAAAAAAAATTCTACACTTCAGCGAAAACAAGAAATATGTGTGAAATGTGAAAGTCATTCACAAACAAAAATAAATCTCTCTTGAAGAACATGCATACACACAGGCAAAACAAGCAAAAGGGAATAAACACTATGTGAGTCAGAAAAGGAATAAAACAACACAAACACACACACACACATACAGTTGCAGTGGGACAGAGAGTCGGAGCGGGGCCTGCTGTCGCCTCCATCAGGGACAGCTTGGGAGCAGGGCCAGTGGAGAGGGGGCCAGATGCAGCGGGCTTGACCCATCCATTCATGAGGGAGGGGGGTGTTTCAGCTGCTGAAACACACAGGGATTAGCCACACTGACTTCATTTAATTTAATTTGTATTAGGGCCATCTTTGGGGGCAAACATCGTTTTTCACTGCGGGGGATATACGGGGTCATGGAAAACAGCAACAGACGGCGGAGCGCTGC
This sequence comes from Trachinotus anak, assembly GCF_046630095.1. Lineage (NCBI taxonomy): Eukaryota > Metazoa > Chordata > Actinopteri > Carangiformes > Carangidae > Trachinotus > Trachinotus anak. Next base: position 3,519,858 of record NW_027273872.1, on the reverse strand, counting down.
GTCCTACCCCTGCAGTGGATCCACAGGGGAAGGCATGGCACTGTATTCTGAAACCTCAGACACACACACATACACACGCAAGCACACACTCAAGCACATATCTTGTTTCCCTCTAATTATGTCTATATTATGAAGCCAAATCTATCCAACTGAAATGCATCTCAGACTATGCATCCACCTTTCCACAGCTTAGTTTCTTGAAATAAAGACCTTGAATCCTTTTGTTCTGCCACCATAAACAACATGTAGTAATTTTCGGTGCTTATCAAAGCTCTGCTTGTGCGTCTGTGCTTGTGCGTCTGTGCTTGTGTGTGTGTGTGTGTGTGTGTGTGTGTGTTGCAGACATACACACTAAGCTGTTATCTACCAAGAACATATCTTAGGGGTGGATGTTTATCTGTGCTGATGCAGATTGGAGCAGTTCTCTTTGTCTCAGTGCAGTGGTACATAATATTATTTGTCTTTTGTTTTTTTCATCGTTTATTTCTCCTAGGCTGATATAGTTTGATATCCTATGGTGGAGAAATCTTTTTAGTTACCCCCGGGCATCTAATGTGCTTTTACTTGTAATCTGGGAATTTAATAAATGAAAAGGAGAGAAAAAAAATTTGCACACAATCGAATACAACCCTTTGTGTTACGTGGTGCATGACTTACACTGTTACGCAGAGGAGGAAAACAACTGCAGTGAGTGAGTGAGTACCCAACGTGCCTCCTCACAATTTACAATAGCTCTGTAGAAAAAAATATGGCAGCAATCAGCCATCAAGTCTGCTGTAGCCAAAGCCTGTGGTCATAGGAAAGCATCCTTTCTGTCTTGTGCAGGTGACAAACTCTGGGAGAAAGCTAATGTACCATTCACTGGGAAAAGTTGTTTTATTACAAACACATCCAAAAAATAAAGGGAAAAAAATGTGTGAGCTGCAACAGCATTGCTTTGTCTCTGCTAGACTGAGAGGACTGTACTGCTGGAGCCTGTTCAAGACTATCAGGCGCTCACTAGCAATCTTTTTTTTTTTTCCTCTCTCCCTCAGCCCATATCAAAAGATGTTACTGTGTAAAATGTCAAAGAAAAAAGAGGCAAGAGAAGTAATCTCCTTCTCCTTTTTGATCGCAAGTGGAATAATTGGAACCCTCTTAGGCTCATTACATGAGTTGCCCGCCAGCCAAAAGACGGCTCCAACTGCCCCTCTTCATTCATGTCCCAGCTTTGAAAAATATTGCTTCCTCTAGTAACAACTCTTTATGAGATGCAATGACTAGAGGTCCTGGTACCTACATTAACGGGTAATCCCACAATGCCTTTGAAAATATATCTTTCAACTGCCACTGTCAAACATCGATTCAGAGCAATGGGAAGGAAACAGCAACAATCTGGCCCTGTAATAATGTCATTATGCATAATGCACAGCACTTCTCACCCTCGCTCTTTTTTTGGCAATGCTGTTCCTCTCAATTACATAAGGTACTGCATACATGTTACAAGTTAATTTGGATTCCTATTACTAATGGCCTGCTCTTCATTGTTATTACGACTGTGCTTGTAATTATTGTGACTCTAATTACTATTACTGTATTACCCAAATTGCCCTTATTCTGGGTTTAGATCACCCGCACTGACGGTAGCTAAGACATGCCTATGAAGAATGGAACCAATGTCCCTTCAGATAAATCCAGTATAATTAGCTGTGTGCCTTACAGGGCCTGTGTGATGGTAATAATTAGAGCTACTGTAGCAAAGGTCATGCAAAACAATTTAGAGAGGATGCTGGCTGCATGGGTAATGGGGAGAGAGGGGGAGTGACAGGAGGAGAGGAGGGTTCAGATGAACGTGGAGACTCCTTTTCCATCTTACGGAGGTGGAAGGCGTATGGTTGTTACTTTGCGTCTGCTCTTGCTTCATTTTTTTTTTTTTTTTAACCAATGCTCTTGAAATAATAGAAATTGAAAACCAATTTTAATGGCAAGTAGACTCCCAGCTAACGTAGTTTAAATGGATCCATGATTAGATTTCAGGAAAGTGCTACAGGGTGCATCTGTGAACGGGTATCAGCTGAAATCGATTCCCTGCTTTTGAGGTGTGATAGCGGCCCAATCACCCTGTCGTTTCATCTGTTCGTTAGCTTGAATTTTAATGTATTTACACTTACCCTTAGTTATCATTATTAATCGTGTATGTATGAGAGAGAGAGAGAGAGAAAGACAGAGAGACAGAGAGCGAGAGATATGTTGCTCCACCCAAGTGCACAGGTTAATGAGCTGAGTCAAAAATGTTGACACCGAAGTAAACAAGTAGTCACACTGAGCTACTTCTATTTGTACACTCCTCCCATGTGGCTTTGGTCTCTCTGTAACTCCCAGAATGCTCCTAAGCTGGGAGCTCAGGGTTCACAGCCCGGATCCACCAGGAATTCGCCTGCTCCCTCACCTCGCCACCATCACACCCCGATGAGATAAGTAACAGCCTCACACTCAAATATAGCAACTCAAACAACACATATGCTTATGTGTGCTAGATTGGTCTCTATTCCCTCTTGCAACACTGATGCCCCCACCCCCAACCCCCCAACAACACTTCATTAGCAGCAAGTGATGCAAACAGTCAAGAAAGATACAGCTTTTCTATAACGCCTGTCTTTGTTTGTCAAAATCACCTGATCTGTTCTATGACTGCTCCACACAGAAAACCAATGTTCAGCATATTTTAGCTTATCAATTTATTTACAAATGAAGCACTTTACATTACTGTCCAAAAAAACTGTCCAAAAAAAGAGACTGAGCTTAGTTTATCTTAAAGACTTGAAACAGGTGGACACAAATAACCTGGCTCCATCAAAAGGTTAAAAAAAAAAATCTACCAGCGCCTCTAAAGGCCACTTCTCAACAAATTATATCTCATTCAGTTGTGGTCGTGTGGGACTGGGTGCTACGTCTTGGCAAAGAGCTGTGACTTCCTGGAGTCTTTGCAACTTCGCAGGGATTATTAGCAGAGCACCAAAAAAAAAAAAAAAAAAAAAAAATTAGCAGCGCACCACTGACACTAGAAAAGCTATTTTTATTTTGGGATAATAGTAAAAGTGGAATTAATGTTAAATATCAGAAAATAACACGTACTCAGATGATTTCTGATATTTCATTGGTCTTAAATCAACATTTTCTTGGGTGAAGGCGTCGTGGCAAACAGTTCATAAATGTCTGCGTAAAAGTGATTAAAGGCAACAAGTGCTGCATCATAAAGTGCTGCTGGACATCTGATTTAGCTGCTTTATTCAGTTAGATTCAACTTCCTGATGAAATTCACTGGGGTGGGAGCAGAGGCATATGCTAAGATCCATATGCCTTTGTGAGGGTTTAAAAACCGTAAATTGTGATTATCATTGATCCCAGTCGTCAGATGCCTAATCTCTATGACTCATATCCACACTGGCCACATTGGGTGACGATGAACGTCCTCCCCCACATCTGAAGTCCCAAACAAGTGTTGGGGGAAGCAGTGATAAGCAGGTCCTTATCCTTTTAAAGACACTCCCGTAATCCAACAGTGGTGGGAGGAGGGAGGGGGCTTCAGCTTTAAGGGACTTAGTCTGGATTATAGCTAGTCCTCCAAATTAAACCAAAAGTCAGCTTTCTGCAGTTGCTCATGCAAGCTGGCGACTGGCTTGTTACCAGCGCTGTTAACAAGGCGAACGATGGAGGTCTAAAATTAGAAAACGCTCTCGATCAGCCACTGGGCGAAAAAACGTAGGTAACACAGTAGCAAAACTCAACCTGTTCCCACCTAAAGTGGTTATTCAGCCCTTCTTGCTCTCCTCCTCTTTCATATCCCAGTTGACCTGCTATGACTACACTCAAAATGTCTTCTATGCTGTGTACCTGACTCTCGTTGCCAACCAGCTTAGCCACAGACAAGCTTCTCAGCCAGGGCAAGGCTGCTCTGTCCCCACTGATGCTGCTTCCCACAGCAAAACAAGGCCAAATCTGGGGCTTAGAGGCTAAAATGATCATTACTGGGTAGCAAACAAATGAAAAGTCAGGACACCACTCCCATGACTGTCCTCCCCAGTCGTTCCTGGTATTTTGTATGCTGTCCTATCACACACAAACAAAAAGGAGGCAGCCACAAATTAACATTTAGGATGGACAACATTTTGGCCTGATATGAAAACCAGAAACTAAGGGGAAAAAAGCTAAAACTGGATTCTCCTTTTATCTGGAATAAGTAATTTGTGCAAGGAAAATATACATTTGTGCAACAGTAAATTGAAGGAATGGGTCCAAATTCACTTAAATTTAATTAACGTCGTCGCTGACAGTTAGAAGTGCGTTAAAAGCGAAGCTGGAGCCAGGAGATGATTAACTTAGCTTGCCGTTAGGTCTTGAAACGAGGGGAAACATCTAGCCTGGATCTGTCCAAAGGTTGAAAAAAAATCAGCCTATCAGCACGCAACATGTAATATCCTGTGAGTTTCATTAAGTAAGTCATGAAGTAAGTCACTACTCCTGGCTAAGAAATCTTTATACTAAATGGACATATATCAGAGTGGTATCAATTTTTTCTCCCAGCAAGAAAGAAAATAACATTTTCAAATATGGTTTGAAATATTACCAACCAAAGTTACACTGTTTCAAGTAAGTTTGTTTCCCAAAAGTCATATTTTCTTCTTGTATTTTTATGATATTTATTAATATTCCTTTGATGGTGCACAGAAAAGCTTCTTAAGAAGTATTTTAACTAAACAGTGTGTTCATGTTCCCATGTGTGCCTGAATGTATGTGCATGTATTATATATGTCGACGTATGAAGAGTCCTTACAGCCTGCTTTGATGTTACAATTGCAGAACTAGATGAGAGCACTCAAATGCAGCTCCACAGTGACCCTCTTGCCACGCTCCCCAGCGGAGCAGTCAACCCCTGTTATTAAAGCACAGAGATTATAAGCAGTCTTCCCTTGAACAAGTACAGACACGCTGCCTTGCCTACTCACTAGCTCCCCACAAGACTGGACCGGGAACGGCTCTCAAATAGAGAACAGGTACAGGGGAGAAATCTTGAACTGAGGAGGTTACTGGGGAAAGTCGTGCACTCGGAGGAGTCTGACAGAGGCCAAGTGCTTTTCATTCATTAACTTGGCCGCCTGAGCTGTGGTATGTCAAACAGTGGACGTGAGGGGAAAGTCAAAACCGACGTCCCATTGTGCTCCACAGCCAGACACCGACTGAACCCTGAATATTGTTTTCTGATCCCATAAGAGAGCACAAAGAGGCGGGTGAAGTCGTTATCAATTCCCTTGCAAGGCAATCATAACTATTATCATTAGTAGTGTTTTCATCCTCCGTGCTCAGCCCAGAGTAGATATCTAATCTATTCCCTGGCACACATTCTTGTCTTTCCAACTTGACCTGGTATCACTCAAGCAAAGAAATGGTTTCCCGCCTCTCTGGAAACTAGATATGGGCGTAAATAATATGCCTGGGCCCTTTCTGAAAAGCCCTAATCCTGGGAAAACAAACCTGAGCGAAACAGGCCCACCTGAACTGCTTTCAGGAAAACTAGATAATCAAAATGCAAAACAGCCTTTGATAGAAAAATGAGCCGACTTCTAACAACAAATCCTCTACACCCAACATCAGCAAATTCTCCCCCCCGAACTTTTATTTGTATGTTGTGTTTGGGTTTTTAATGTAATCACACAGCATGCGGCGCTCCATCAGTGAGCTATTCTGATTTATGTCAGCCTGAATCAGACTGACTGCTTAGAGCTTTTCAGACATCATGAATGAGAAAAGGAGCCACACACTGAACACATTAGGGGTCCCACCATCTCCTAAGACAGGGGGACAATGGGTAGGGGAGCGAAGATAAAGGAGGGGGATAACAGGGGTGAAGGAGTGGTTGACGCTGATCGGGCAGAGAAAAAGGGGAGAACGGGAGAAAAGAAAGGAAGAGGCCCAAGACACTGGCCACACAGGGCAGAGGGAACGCGAGGGCTCTGAGAGCCCTATACTCGGTCATAGCCCATTAGGCTGGCTGGGTGAAAATGCTACAGCTCATTACATGCTCTGCCTCTGTTCTGTGGATGAACAATGCACAATTACGCTACCCTGCTGCTCCTGTAGCCCTACTGCTGCATGCCTCTGAGGCGGCCGATATTGCTACTATAGTGGCTTGCCTGCCAACAGCCTCTGTGCTCATCAAACATCCCATACATGCGCTCCCTAATGCAAATCCAGGTTTATCTTAGAAACAATAGCGCTGTATGAATTTGCTGAAATGAAAGGAGGGAAGGAACAGGAAAGGCTGCTCCACCACTGGCGCAAACAAAACAAAGGTATAATGCTGCATTTGTGTGTGTGATACAATGATGTTTGCTCCCTTTTGTCTGCTCTGCCTGCTTTAGATTCTTGTTCTCTGCACTTTAAAGAGGTAGACATGACAAAGGGGTAATTCCTTTGTTCCCAGCTGAATTAAGTTTCACTCCTTGTTACAATTACTGTAAAGCCAGGTACAGCGCCAACATACATATCCAAATATAATGACAATTAAAACAGTTAAGTGTAAGCAGATGCTACTGAAAGAAGCATGACGATATCTGCAATGCAGTGACTAACGAAGCTGAGGATTCATCTATCCACCAGCAAATTGGTTCACTTCAAATCTTCCTCCGTTCCACTCTACAATTATGCATGCAGAAGCTGACATTTAATCTGATGGGGGAAATGCTAACTAACATCCTCCTGCTCCCTCTTTGTTTTAGGCAAAAAACAGGACACTTGGAAAGGTCATTCTTCCCTGGTGTCAGAGCTGGCTGCTTGGAAAAGTTTCCATTCAGAGCGAGTATTGTTATGTTCGACAGAGTCCCTCCCCCATTTCCCTGTCACTCAAAAAGCACAGCATCAGCACTCAAGAGAAAACCCTGGGAACTCTCTTAACAATGTGGCAACAAGTCTGGTAACCCGCGGTTCAACTCAGACAGGACAAAAAAATTCAAGCCTGATATCCGTGAATTTTAAATAATACTTTTTCTCTCTGCACATTTGGATGAAATTCGTTATTGGCAGACTTAAATAAATGTCATTACTAGAAAGTTGTAATAACTTTTTTTGTCACTTTGTTTACTTGGTGAAAACATTTTGATTTTATTGTTCCACAACAGATCTCAAAAGAAAAAACTTAATTTCCCCAAAGACTGACTGCAAGTCCCTGGTTATTGTTATCTGCAAGGACGACAAACATATATTGAAGGTTTTCTTACACTGCATGTCAATACTCATTGTACAATAAGTGAGAAAGGCAGTGGTGGGAAGTTGCCTCTTAGCATACACTGGATACATTGCAAACAGTATTATGAGACTTCGCTCCTGGCCATAACAAATCTTAGGGTTTGTGTTTTAAATATGTACGCTGACCTTTTCTATCCTATCTAACTACAGGCATTTTCCACTATAGGCAGCAAAATCTGCATTAATGAGAGATGAGGTTATTTTTTTATTCTCCTGGAGCTTTCCCTTGTCATAAGTTTTAAGACTTGTTCAGTTTTGTTTGTTTCCCTTTAACACCACATTACTTTTGCTTTACACTAAAGACTGCGGGGGTGTGACACACAAACTTTGTTAGAAAATGTACGAAAGGCCGGCTATGATCGCTTCCTAACATCTTCATAAATCCATTTTCTTGATGGTAAATTTCCATGCGTTAACTTCCTCTTGGTTTGGACTCGACAGTCCAAGGATTTCCATGAAAGAAAACACAATGTGGCATATTTGTGTCAGAGAGTTTAATTTGAGAAATAAATTTAAAAAAAAAGACAACGCCACAGGAAACTCATTTAAATGGGTAATTACGTCCTTGCAGCATTGCTCGCAGGGCTTAACAAGGTGCGTAATGATGTCCTCTTCCCCGGCGATAAACATCATCACTATGTCCATTTCCTTCACTCCATTTAGCCTTCTCTCATTTACGCGTGGACCCATCAACCTATGAGCCAAACGCCATTATACCCCTTTTTTTGCATTTAGGTAAATGTCCAGTAAAAATCTTTTAACATAAATTGTGGGACTACTAATGCCATTATGTGACTATTCTTGGCTCCACATAAAAAAAACCTCTTCCTTGACATGTAATAGGTTTAGAAGAGAGTTCATTCTTTCCACATGATCAAGCTTTTAAAGTAATTTAAAATATATTTTCCCTTTTCAGTACTGTCATCTCGAACCAGGTAAAATTATCTCAAAAGATGAATGGTTAAGCAGATTAGTACAATATGATTTGGCTTTTTTTACTTTGATGTAATTGTGTGTTTGTGTGTGTCCACTGATGCACAGAACAGCTTAAAAATGTCTGTTCGCTGATGTTCTCAAGATATTCGGCCATTTGACAGTTTCCTCCTGCACTATAGGGATTTTAAGGAAATAAGAGTTGGTGTGAAACTCGGACTGCTCTTCTTGAACCAACAATAGAAAAGTGATATTATTGCTTTCCATAGAGGTTGATATGGTTTGTGCAATAAAGTCTTTTGCTCATCCTAACACCACATTTTACAGAGAAAAATAACATGTTCAGGCGGCGGCAATAGAGGTTGTGGAAAATCATTGGTATTCTATAAATAGATCTCTCTCCCCTCTGCTCTCACTCTGTCTCTCTCCGTCTTTCTCGGCCTTGCTGTTTCTCCACGGTATTACTTCCTCTGTACGCTGCGCCCCAGTCACATGTGGTTAAGGACATATACGGTGACATGTGTACATCAGACGGCGTCACTCATGTGTTTTGACTCTTAAGCTCTTTTGGCTGGGTGCTCTGATCCCAACGAGAGGGTGCTAACCCCGCGGGCCTGGGTGCTTGTGACTGGCTGCCTGCGGTTGTTATGTCATTTCATTGTACCTCTGCAACATCGAGAATGACGTGCTGGGGTGTTGCGGGTTGGGGTCAAGGCTATAAAAACCCAACCAAGTGTAAAACTAGCACTGGTTGTGTATGGAGTGAAAACCATCTTGTTGAGTAATGTCAGTAAATCATCCCACAGCTTCACCCGTTTCATGGTGTTAAACACGATGGGAGGAGCCAGTGGAGGAATGTAATAAGAAGGCAGTGGGTACATCACTGTCACACTGTTAATTTATTTCTGACATACAAGGCTTTATTTCACCTTATAAACACTGACACTTGAAAAGCTGAGCCTCTGCCTTACAAATAACCTCTCTTAATAATTAACAGGTTCATCTGCCACTCAATCAGTGCGCATCTGAAGCTTTGGGAGATGAAACAACTCTTTCTCAAATCCTTTGAAAGAAGGAGACTTTAAAGAATGCAACATAAACCTTCCACTCCAACATATCAAAAATATATATATAAAAAACACAGACTTTTAAGATCAAGCAGTTACATATCAGTTCCATAATATCTGTATATCTGTCATTGTTTCTTTCTCACTGTGATTAGTCACTGACAAACTGCTGAAGAGGTTCTCTAAGACACTGGCTGCAGGTGTAGCTGTTTGCAGTGTATGAATTCAGAATGATTGAATAGAATATTCAATCATTAATTTTTTCAAATTAATGATTGAATAGAATATTCAATCATTAATTTGAAAAAAACCCCAACATATTTATATCTTTTTTTTAATCCATATGGAAAAGATCTTATTTCCTGGATGTAAATAGGGACTGCTATATAATCTTAGATCATTGATGACTTTCACTATAATTCTAGCGTTCATCCTGTTTAACTGTAATGTCTCCAGTGATGGGGATATTTTTCAATTAGTTTTGCTGAAAATTTCAGCCTCTCTTCTATTCACTTCCAAACAGCACTGAAAACTGTGAATGGAAAGCTGACAGATACAGCAAACCGAAGATCAGGCAATGAACTTTTACATTTTGAAAGAGGTTCTAGTCAGAGTCATTCAGCAACAATGTGAGAGCTGAGACGAGACAAGAGACGAGAGCTTTACTTCCGCTTTCTGCTTCTCTGCTTCCCATCTTGTCCTCTCCCAAATACACTTTCAACCAGTGGTTGATGTCTTTGTTATCTGTCAGTCACAGCCTGTTCAGGTAAACAAACAGCTAAATGATTCTAACAGATGCAGTCTGTAAACATAAACTAAAAATAAAGCTTGAATTCTCACTGAGAATCTGCACCATTGTGTGGACTGAAATGTTAAAAAGCTGCAAAAATGATGGCAAAATATGAATTATTTCACATACTGTAAAACTGCCTGCACTGAGGAGAAACAGTTACAAACTGCGGTGAATATGTAAAAAAATCATCGACACTGAAGACTGTTAAGGAAATATTATTGGAAACATTTAGAGATAAATGTATCTTAAACACTAGGGAATGATGACAATATCATGACAACATTAAGAATAGTTTAAATGCAGAATCACAACAATGTTTGATTATCAAAAACGCTGGATGATGCCTCTCATTTCTCCTTCGCTGAGATTTCTGAGTTGGTCGTAATGATGTAAATGATAATGTCACAGCCCATATTTCAAATAAATGTGACGCTCTATAAGAAATATTGTGTGTGCGTGTGTATTCATGAGTACGTGTGTGGGGGGAGATTGGCAGTTTCAACAGATGTGTTGTGTGCGCTGACAGCATGACATCTACTTTGCATGCTCAATATGACACGTTTGAATGCTCCCATGCATATTGTCCTGATGTGAAGTGATAGCGAGGGATGGGGAGCCTCGCTGGAACCACTCCCTGTTGTCTCTCCTACATCAATATCAAGACGTCTTCCTTACTAACAGGGAAAAACAGCAAGACTGGAGCACTGAAACACCTTGTCAGTTGTTTTGTTTCAATTTTCCTTTTCTCATTTAAGGTGCTTTGATTGACTGTGAGAGCCGAGCAAACAAACACAAAATGTACATGTGAACCTGCCACTGTGGCGTACACCACAATACAGTATCACAGAGACCTGCTGTATGCAGCTCCAGCATCTTTAAGGAAACAGTGCAGAGAGAATCTGGAGGGCGGTTGCATCAATTATCAATTAACGTGATGAAGCGCACTCTCCACCGCATACTGAAGGTTTTACACCATGTTTTGCACCCGCCGTATCTCTAATTCATTTACCACCTTCTTCTGATTCATTTATCACCTTTTTCTGATTCATTTATCACCAGTGTAAGAGAAAAAGATTAATCAATAAAGTAAGATAACTTTTTTTTTTTTTTTGCTATGCTCATTATCTGGAATCACAGGTGTGAGAAGCCTTAGTACATTACAAATTCAAAAACACATTCTAGCCAAAGGCCATTCCTTTACTGTATAATTGTTTCCCCCACCAAGTGATTCACTATAATTAAGCCATGGAAGACAGCTCTATTCTCCTGTGAGCGTTCATATTAGTGCTACCACAGGCAGGTCTAACAAACATCTCACAGCTGATGCTTTTCAAAACAATGGACAGCCATGTTCAGGGAGGTATATGCTGCTACACATTCTCACATGGGAGAATACAATATACACAATACAATTGGAGGTATGAGGCCTTTGGGGAGGCCTGTCACTGTTATCTTGGCCATGTCTGCGGTGTGTTTGAGTGCGTACGTGTGTGTGTGCGCCGGCGTGCTTTGTCAGAAGCAGGAAAAGCTGGACTCCAGCTGCTCCGACACAAGCAGGATGCTCGCTGCCCCACATGAGCGAACAATGGAGAAGAACTTTGCATCGATCAAAAACATAAATTACAAAGAGACACAAACCCATATTCTCTTTCCCTCCATTAGCAAACCAAATCTGACCTCGTATCCACATTCTGATGGCTATGATAATTTGAAACTACATGTTTGGAAAATAAACAAGCGCACAGACATCATTGTGCCCTGGTGTAAAAACAAAAAGCTCTGCCGCTGAGGATAAATGAATCATGGATAATTATGAGGTTGCCCTCAGGATGAAAACAATTTTTTGGGACAAAGCAGCTTCAGTAATCACAACAGTGCAGCCACTCGTGTGTCCTAGCCAGTCAATAGGATATGGGTAGAGGACTTGTGGAGTCAAGTGGTTTCAAGCCCAAGCTTGCTCATTGTAACAAAGCAATTATCAGTCATTTCACTGCTGTTTGTTTGTGCTATAAATGGTATTGTAATTATACTGAAAACATTTTTCATTTAAGAGAAACATTTAAACATACTGTAGAGCTTCTGTCTCTTGCAAATGTCACAACAGGGAGGAAAGAAAACAATGACAACTGTCGTTGCACTGGGGTTACTATGTTGGCCGGTAACGTGTGCTCTCGCTACCGCTAGTCCTCACTTACTTTCTCAATCCATCTCACACACACACACACACACACACACACACACACACACACACACACACACACACACACACACACACACACTCTCTCTCTCTTTTCTTAGTCCAGGGAAAATATGCAGAGGCCGGGTCAAAGAGATGTTTGTCAACATCATGTGTAAGGCGGAGAGCGGTGGAAGCTGCATGCTAAACAGGCCCAGCCTCTATCAAACCAATCAACTGCCTCAAAGAAAATGAGAAAACGTAGTCGGGGCTCAGACACCTGGCACTAAGACTCACTCACCCTTGCTCGCTTCTTCCCTTCTTATCTCTCTATCTGCCCTCACACAGCTCTATCAAGATAACTCCGAGCTTTGCATATGGAATCATCAAAATCAATCTCCGGCCCTATTTGTCTCCCTCTCCACTTTTTCATTAGCTGAAACAAATAAAGGCTCTCCTAATCCTGCGGCAAATGTGCTTTTATTGGATGGTTAAGCCGCAGCGACAGGATACTGCTGGAGCTTTTTACAGAGGAGGTTGATTTCCCTTTGAAGCCAGAACCACATGTTTTTGGCTGAGGAAAGGGTGGTGGTGACCTGCATAGCACTACCTACCAGCAAATGCAATCAGAGCATACGGGTCACCGCATGAACCTGCTGAATCCCCCACCTCTGCCTCCACTGACCGGATAATGCCACAGGACAATCCCCTACAACATTCCTCATTCTTTCCACCTGTGTTTTTCGCACACACGCTCAGTCGGAACCGGCTCAGACAGGCCCAGTAAATCAGCATGCCTGTAAGTAGGTCTCATTGACCCCTCAGGATCCATCGGTGCCTGGATCTCTCTGGATCATCCAGTCAATACATCAATATCCATCTTGTGTTTCTTGTTTTAAGACCCCTACTCCCAACCCCGCGCCCCCACCTCCTCCTCACTGAATGTCAAACGGAGATTGGAGTCATCAATTACAAGTGCGTGTGTATGTGAGTGTACGTGGAGCTGGAGCTCATTTGCTGCTGTCTATAGGAGTGAGCGTGGTGCACGTTCTTGTACAAACACACATGCTGATGCACATTTTCTTTCTCTCACACACACACGCAAACATAAATGTCCCTTTCTCCCATGGGATCAAGGAGAAGTGGGTCATGAAGAGAGGGGGAGGGAGGCTGCCCAAAGAATCCAATAGACCAGTTCATACATACAAAAATCTATAAACTAAAGATCACTTGGTCGGCACACACTCTGTCAGCTTGAATGGTCTTTCAAGTCAGAACTTCGCCGCTGTGCTCGAGCCATGCATGGTATGTCAGGGTAATTCAATGGCTGGCTGTGCAGAGCGGCCATGCGGTAACAGAGCAGCCAAATGGACGACACACAGATAAAGCATTTAAGCAATGATTATTCTTTCTGCTAGCACCTGAAATGACGTGTGGTGGAGCTGATTAGTTGGGTCAATACACCAAGCAGGTGCTCAAACTCCTCTTCCTTTTTGCAATAGCTCAGCACATACAAATACAGAAAAAAAAGGGGAAAAAAAGTAAACAAGAGGCGTAGGAGAGGCCAAATAATCCACTTTGTCAGACCTCCAAATTCTGCTTGGCAAAGCTCTCAGTCACAGGTCAGCTTCAGTGTCTCGGCACCTTGAAATGCCTCAGTTTGACTGGCATAACGTCACAAGTGCCACTTCAGATAGTTCAGCCTTCCATCAGTAACAGACAGACATTTCACCATCTGACACTGTAATCTGTGGTATGATTGAATGCTAAATATCACTTTTATACATGTTGAAAGGTGGTGAATAACATCTCTGCAACTCATTCTTAGGATGCAGCACCACCAAGGAGACCTATTAGTAATAATTCATGATAAAAGAAATCTAACAACCCTGGCTTCTTCTTCTCTGCTGATGAAATCTTGTGTTTAGTCATATGAATCAATTTTAAAACCAACCACCCCCTTTCTTCTACCCCTAACACCCAAAGCTGCCCAGCCAAGGATTTAGAACAGAGCACAGCGGATTGTATCTCACCTCTGGCAGTGGCATGCCGTTGATGATGAGGTCTGGCTGTTGGTGGCCCTGCCCAGTGAATGGGTGCTGATAGCCATGGTTGGGAGCTGCATTGCGTGAGTTCTGGTTCTCCACGTTGAGGAAGGTGCTCTCGGAGCGCCTGCAACCCAGCGGCAGGCTCTGCTGATGGTAGTCGAAGTAGTTGAGCGAGGAGGTGAGAGACGAGCAACTCACCACATTCATCTTGTCTGTCTCCTCGACGTCTCGGGGCACCAGGCGGATGTCGTTCTTGCTCAGCTTCTTCTTCTTGCTGGACTTCTTCTGGTTGCCATATGAGTACTCCGCCACCCTGCGCAAGTAGAAGAAACTGAACAGACTCAATAAAGCAGTGTTCTGCCTTCCCCTCCCATGTCCACACGGTCAAAAAGCACGCCCGCCATGCCAGCTAGGGTGCTGTTTGACCATGGGTGCCAGACAAAGGCGCACTGCCCGTGTCCAGGGTGGAACAGCACATTTAGGTAATTCCTCACTCCCGGCTTGTAATGGAGCCGTCATCCCTTGTTTGTTTGCATTTGCATGCTCAAAAAACGACATGTCACAAACAGGCAGATAAGATGCAAACATGCCAACACCACAAAAGCAAAGCAAATGGACACACTGACACTCAGCAGCACCACCGGTATATGCAACCACATTCAAAGCACACAACCCACACTAATTCCATTTTTTCTGTCATTATCAAGCAAGCCCACTAGCAAAGCAGAGTGCAAGAGAACTGCAGATTCAAATTCATTTAGCTGCTCTCACTGGCTGCTGCAAACTTGAACTGAATATTTTGACTTTAATAAGAGAAAATGAGCAACACAGCCATGTTTTATCAAAGGATCCTCAGAGTGGGGAAAATATCCATTCTTCGCACAGCCTTGCAGTTTTCCACGGGAGAGCAGATGCTATGTGCTCTATAGTGATGACTACAAACTTCACTAGACATATTCCATATAATTTGTGATGTTTTTTACTGTCTGCATTACTTCAAACTCTGTAAGAGGCCATTTTTAACCTTAGGGCATACAGCATATGGTTTATTTCCCGGTAAAGCTCCCAACAAATCTATAGTTACCCATGAAATTGCAATATCTGGAATGTCTCTGTTCTTCTCTCTTGTCTTGTCTGAAACGTCTCTGCTATACCAGCCCCCACTGGCCTCTGTTCCCCACTAAAATGCAGCTCTAATCCTCTGTCGCTTCTAAAATCACACTGGCTAAGAAGCACCATTGTAGTTTGTCTTTTTCATTTTTCTTTTAGATTGCATCTTGAAAACAGCTCCCGCCCCCATTCTGCTCCCCCTTGATTCAGAGGGAAAGAAAATGGGCAGCTGCAAGGGTAGAAAATACTTCATTTCTTTTTCATTTATCATTTTAACATGTTGTCTCTCTACTCTGTGCCCAAATTGAAATCTGGGAGGGGATATCTTCAGAGTCAGACAGACTGACAGAGGACAAGCAATAAATTGGAGATAACTGCTCCTCATATTTGAGGTGGCGACTGAGAAGCTGAACACATCAGTGCTGATTAAAGCACCCAGCAGGGAGAGTGGCTCACATGAGGAGAGTAAAGCACTGAGAGCAGGTTTGAATTTTCAATTTGTTGTTGTCTGTGAGTCTTTTTCTCTGAACAAAATGTATCACTAACACTAAAAATATGATACTGCATAAAGTAGTTGTGCAAGCTTCTGAGCACAGTGCTTTCCCTCTGTTTCGAATCAGTCTTGAATAACAACACATTTAATGTAGTTTCAGTATGTATATGCTGAGAGGAGATGTGAGTTCCCACTGTTACCAATCTAAAGGTAGGATCACACATGAAACTGGAGGACTTGTGCATTGTGGCAGGATTTTCCTAAGAGCTGCTAAAAAGAGAAGCAGAATTCATTTCAATATTCAAGCTCTGTAATTAACAAATTGTTGAAAAGCATGTAAATAATTAACAAACCAACAGCAACGTTGTGGGATTTTTAGAATATTTTTTCACGACTACATGTTTGAAATTTAACTTCAAATCAACAAAATTATGTTTGTAGCAAAATATGATTATAGCTTCAGGTTAAATTCTCAAATCCAATCTATATGTAAATTTATAGTGGTAATGTGGCACAGGAAAATCAAAGCCAGAGCTGATGTTCAGACTGATGAACAAAACACAGTGTTCAGTATGCAAGGTCCGGAAAATAATAATCTGCTCCTTTCCAGGAAAATGGTTAAATAGGTTAATGTCTACATGTGACTTATGTGATTTTATGAAACAAAATAACCGCAATAAATTATTTCAAATTATTACTATTATTTCATTTGATTTTATTGTGGTTGCTGCTGATATTCTTCGGCAGAAAGAAAACAAGAGGTAAATCTGAATGATCCTGAAGGATAAACACACTAGATTAAAGCTGATAACAGCCAATCAGCCATGGTGGACGTTAAATAATAAATGTCTGGGACTGCTATTGAACCAGTGGGACGTTAATTGTCCGGCAACACACCCGCAAATTGAACATGACAGTTGAATCGTCATATTTATGAGTCAATTGGTTACAATGGAAGGATTAAAACAATCAATCACGTTTCCCTAACACGGAACAGTGGGCCTCAGCAGAATGTGTCTGATTTAAAGCAGTCGGGTTTATTTAGCTCTGCCTCTGAAAAAAAAAATCTGCAGTCCTCACAGTCGGGCCTCTACATGCTGCATGACAAAAGCAATGCACTGACAACTCGCAGTCTCAGGCTCGATGACGGTCACACGCACAGGCTACCCCCCACCCCCCACCCCACTGTCTTGCTCTCTCTCTCTCTCTCTCTCTCTCACAAACACATACACACAATCACACATGAGGCTTGTTCAGTACCTGCAGTTGTACGTCCGGATCTCCTTATTATCCCTCTTGCACTTCACCGCCACGAAAATCATGGTGACAAACAGGATAGCAGCGATAGAGCCCAGGGCGATGATGAAGATGAGGGACAGGTTGACAGGTCCAATAGGCTCCTGTGCGTTCAGGTCTGGTGAGAGGTACACCACGATGTAGGCCGAGGCGGAGAGGGAGGGCTTGCCGTGGTCCCTCGCCACCACTGTGATCTCGTAGGTGGACTTGGCGTTCTCTCCAAACATCTTGGTGGAGCGCACCTCTCCGTTCACCTGGTCGATTTCAAATATAGCCCTGTCCCCCTCTGAGATGGTGTAGGTCAGCCGCCCGTTCTCCCCCTCATCATAGTCGTCTGCTTTCACCTGGGTCACCAGGTAACCCACCCCAGCGTTTCTCGGGATGGACACCTCCGCCGTGCCATTAACCAGAGGAGGGTTTGTCATGACAGGTGTGTTGTCATTCACATCCAACACCACAATACGCACCGTGGCATTACTCGACAGAGAGGGATTACCATTGTCTCTGGCTAAAACTTTGAAATCAAAGGTCCTGGTGTATTCATGGTCGAATGATCTCATGGAGTAAATGCGGCCAGATGGGTTTATGCTGACATATGTGTTTACATCCATGTGCTTAATCTCACCAGGGACTATAGAGTATGAAACTGTGCCATTCATCCCCAGGTCCGGGTCTTCCGCTGACACTGCTAGCAGACACGAACCAGGGAGGTTGTTTTCCATCACCATCTCTTGATAGTGTGGCTTGAGGAAGTGGGGAGGGTTGTCATTTTCATCTGTGACTTTGACTACCAGAGATTTTGTGGCGCGTAAAGGAGGGATGCCGCTGTCCTCCGCCTGGATGGTCAGGTTGTATGTGTCCTTTTGCTCTCTGTCCAGCCTGCCATCCACCAGTATGGTGGAGAAGCTTTCATATTCTTGCAGTCTGAACGGAACATTGCCCTGCAGCCTGCACTGCACTTTTCCATTTGCCCCAGAATCCTTATCTGACACCCTCACTAGCGCAATGACATATCCACGCTGCGCGTTTTCACTAACTTCCACCATCTCCGTGTTGAGTGAGAGCAAACTGATGACAGGTGGGTTATCGTTCGTATCCATCACATTCACTGTGACTTTGCAGTGAGCTGGGATGGAGTTGGGACCTAGATCTTTGGCCTGGACGTCGATCTCGTAGATTTGCGATGTTTCATAATCCAAAACACCGTTGACAGTGATGATCCCGGTTCTGGGGTCAATTTTAAACGCATCCCTCGTTTTCTCGGTGACGTAACTGTTGAACGAGTACACAACCTCCCCATTAGTGCCCTCGTCAGGATCCGTTGCATTCAAGTCTATGACTAATGTATTGATGGGGGAATTCTCCATCACATTCACTGTATACACGGGCTCATCAAAAACAGGGTTGTTGTCATTAGAATCAATTACCTTGATATTTAACTGGACCGCGCCTATCTTTGGAGGGTCTCCTCCATCTTCAGCGCTGATTTCGTATGTATAGTGGGACTGTGTCTCCCTGTCTAACGATTTCTGTACAACAAGCTCAGCAATCTTGGACCCATCCCCTCTGGTCTTAATTTCTAGCCCGAACAGCTCATTTGGGGTGATGGAATATGATTGAACTCCAAAGATCCCCGAGTCCGGATCGCTTGCCCCCTCTAGGGGAAACCTGGTACCAGGGGAGGCGTTCTCAGAAATTTCAATGTCAATGTGGCTCGTTGGGAATCTGGGTGCGTTATCGTTCAAATCCTCAATTTCAACTTTGATGACACAGATCTCCATAGAGTTTGACATCACTTCTAGGGAGATAATACACTTTGGGTTCTGTCGACAAACTACATCCCGGTCTATTTTCATTTGGGTTGTAAGGATTCCGGCTGGACTGAGTTCCACCCATCGTGGTTCTGAATTGGAAATAACCCGTAAGTACGGGGGCTGCGGTGCAATCTGAAATCCTTGCTTTAGTGCGTCCTTTGTCACGTTTCCAATCACTGACCCGGGCTTCATTTCCTCGTTTATTCCATACTTTAGGTTGATAACAGCCTCAGCCCCGACCCAAAATAAGAGGAACACAGCAATTAATTGTATTAATTCCATCTCCTTAGTTTGCATTATACCTGTTGAGTTTTTCTCTGTCTAATAAAAAATCTTGATAATTACGCACAAGACTGCATGTCAGAGAAAAGAGCAAAAATGTTCCAAATGACTCATCTCACTGAAATGTCCAGAAAAGTGACGAATGGCTCTTGTGTATGCAAATTATATCATGATCTGAGAGCTATAGCCTAATTCTAACAAGTGCCTGAGCCTATTTCACTCTTCTCAGGCAGAGCACATCCTCCGGTCTACTGCAGCGGGAGAAACATTGGGGACGACAGACCTGTGAAAACATGCTGAATCTTCTCACAACAGTCATTTAGCCGTGTAAATCCGTGCAGCTCTCATCAAGCGGCAAACTGCTCTGACACATGACTCGTATGATGAACTGTGGGGCTGAAACGAGGAAAAAATGCTCGAACTGCATAGACACAAAATGACAATTCCTGCGAGCAAGTCCACACAAAAAAAATTCAATCTTCCCTGCAAGTAATGGGCTTCAAAAGTCCGTGTTAAATTCTCCGCCTTGATGCCTGCAAATATTTAAGTCGCATTTTGGATACACATCTTTGCTCTGTGTGATAGCCTATATTACAAGCAGTGAGAGAATGTCCTCTTCGGACGGCAGCTATTGGCTTTCAAACTGCACATCTGATGGAAAAAAAATCTAAAAGGATCTGCAGTCACAAAATTATTCAACAGCTTAAGTCCGGATATCTCTGCCTATAGAACAGGGGTGCAAATGCAGGAATGTCTCATCACATCACTGAAGTCCCGATTACCTTTTTATTTCCAGCAGATTTGGTCTTTCATCCCCTATGCAAGTCTTGAAGCTTTTACTTACTAATTAATTTCCTCGTATCTCACTTGGAAAAAGGCTGCACATATCCCGGCAATTAGTCCATGCAACACACACACACAAAAATCACAAAAAAAAAAAAATCCGTTGAAAATGTAGCCAAAAGCCGGTGGGAGGAAACGATGCAGGAGCCTACTGTATGTACAAAATGCATTTCATGTTGGGCTGCAGCAAAGTAGCAGCACAGTCGCCTAAATCCAGCCTGGTGGAGGCAGAAAAAAGAAATCACCACTCGTTGCCAGTAGGTTGTCTAGTTGAGTCCAACAAGCGCTCCTCTCGCCTCGCTGGTGCACACTGGCGGCCGCGCAGCTCCGAGCCCGGCGCTCAGTCTCAGGACCCGCAATCCCCTCAGCCAATCAGGGGTTACACAGGAGGGCCGGGAGCTGCTGGTGGGTGGGGCAAAGTACAGCAATGAAACACGGCCAACTACCTGTTCTCCTGCAGATGGACGACTCAACGGGCAATTACAGCCTACAAGTTGAAACACGAAGCTGTGTATTTGATGATCGTTAGAGCCGCGGTTCTAAACTCGGGGTCTGGGGACCCGGGGGGGTCTTTGAGACAGTTCCCATCGGTGCCACAGAAACAAGAGTGACAGACTAATTTCCCCCAGCAGAGGCAGAGGAGAGATGCTAAGGATAACTTTTCACCGATGTGTCCTTGTTTTCTCTTCTGCTGCAATGGCCAATTACATGTAACAAGTCATATTTTACAACACGCTTTCCCTCAGTGGGGAGGCTGAGAGCGGCCTGCGGGCCTGGATGGACCTGTTTGACCCTCGGAGACATGTCACAGTTTGGAGCAGACAGCATCACTGCACAAGCACATAGCATTTCCTGCATATTTTCAAGCCCAGTGTAGGTCTGTTGGTCTATACAGTTGTTGCAACTGTTCGCGTTGTGTTACATCATTTCTACCCTAACGTGGACGTTTGAACGTGGGCAACACACACTAGAGGTGATGGCTCCCATGTAGCAAAGCATGCTGGGAGGAAATCTTGCCATAGGTAAAATCAATACATCAAAACCCGCGGTTTTTCTTGGCTGTCACAAAAATAAAAATCCCATTTCCGGCTAAACATTGCCCTGGAGCACTGTAAACAATCACACCAAACACACTGGGACACGGAGGAAATGTCAGGACTGCATGTTGCTGAGTAGAATAATTGATTTCAGCTCATTTAAGGTCATTAACAATAGTCTGTCTCATATCTGAAGGACTGAATCTAAATTCTGTACTTTTGCATGAACACACCCGAGTGTGTTTAATAATAATTAGTTTCATCCAACGAGAATTAATAAGCTGCCTTCAATGTTAAGAGATCGTTATTGTTTGTCAGCTGCAGAGTCCATATCTATAAAGGCTAATAATGAGGTGGGTGGACTATGACCTCCAGTCTGTCGCTGATCATCATAAGAAAAGGAACAACAATTCAATTATTAGCTATTATTCAGTGCGTCCCTTCTCCCTTATCTCCATGTAATTCAGACCGACATCATATCTCGGCTCCTTGTGACGTGAACAATTCACGCCTGTCACATGTCAGCCAGCACAAGTAAGAAACCCACTCTGCCAGAGTGACAGAGGGTGAATATGAAGTTCCTCCAGTAGCCCTGCACATATTGCAGACTCTTCACCCTGCCTGTAATCTCGCTCTTCTCATTCAGATAGAAGCGACACTCGCTCACAGCCCCCCCCCCCCCCCCCCCCCCCCCACACACACACACCCTCCTCCCAAGCAGCCTGCCTGCCTCTCGCCAGTGCGCACAGACGCCACCGCATCCTGTCGAGGGCCGATTTCAAAGTCACAAGGGTGACACCTAGCGTCCGCAGCCGCAGCTCCAGTCTGTCTCTTCTACCCCCAGACTGAAAAACAACAGCGGGCCACAGGAATAACAATGAAACCGAATGAAACACGCTGGCAAATCAATTTCCTCTTTATATTGGAATAGAAGTCGGCAGTTTGACCACAGTTAATATGCTGTCTAACGGTTGAATTAGTTCAGAGCCATATCCAATCATTGTTAATCAATAGGGAGTGATTGAACTGTATATGGAAAGGGGGATAAGGTCATTATTGTGCAATATGGGCATACATTTACATTTACCCTATTTATTTACGTTTTTATTCAGTAGAACCTGACTAGTGTCTGTCTAATAAATGAAATAGGATCAATAGCAGCAGCTTTCCTGGGCTTATTTCAGGGCACTGGATGGACACTGCTGACATAAAACTGTTAATATAATTCAGGATATATGTGTATGGACTCTTGTGTGTCTATATCTTACCAAGTACAAGAGCAAATAAAATAATTTTCTTCAAAAGTGTAGAATTACTCATGACCATGTCTGATATGCTGTTGAAAAACTCAATGACGAAGCAACACTATCTCCTCCAAGAATCACTGTTAAATGCCTCGGATGTGATGCACTCGTACTGAAAATATTTTCTCTTCTCTTGCATAATGCAATCGCATCTTGACAAACAAGCAAGTATCAACAAAGCAACTTGTTTGCTCTTCCAAAACACTTTTCAAGACATGTTGCAGTCGCGCAAGGAGAGCGCCAGAAGAATCTTTAAGCTCATAAATACTTAATGTCAACGAGTTAAACAACCGTAGGCGGTGGCAGGGGACTTTCTTTTCCTCAGGGCTTTCTGATGGCCATATGTACACCATGGTGCAGGGTACATTTATGCATTTCTATCAGTCTGAGATGATGTTGTAGGGGCTTGCGTAGCGATAGGTAGACGCTCTCCTTGTTAACAGTGTCAATTACAGTACTGACATTAAAATATGCTTTTATTGTCACATGCATATTATTGTACCTTCTGGGCGTCATGTATTTCTGTGACTATTCTTGTCTTATCTTGTGTTTTAAGGTTTAAAGAGAGTGAGCTGACAAAAGATTTCAGATTTCTGCCATTAACCCAACAGTGCGAGGGTTAAAAATCTTTTGGCCTGAAAGTTTTGCTCCAATTTGGAGTGCTACAGTGGACGATGAGGGCTAAGAGGGTTAAAAATGCTGCTGATGTTCTTGCCCCTACAGTTAAGTGCAGTTTGAAAAAAATAGGCAACAGCATTGCCTGGAGCAGCAGGGTTGATCATAAACTATAGTGTGGTAATTTAGCCACGATGTATTTCTTTCTCTCTCAGAGCGGTGGCATATTTCATTTATGAGCTATGATCTACCTCAATATACTCCCTGCTGTTGATGTTCCTTTGTGTCCTTTATTGATTTTACCACTTTGTTAAAATCCTTAAATTTTCATGTTGTGATTGGTGGCACATTTAGCATCAGTGTTTGTTTTCATCACCATCATTTGGTCGGTCAAAGAAAGACGGAAACTCATTGTGAGAATCTAATGTGTTTACTCTGCTTTGCATTGAACTGTCAGTTACTCATGCTCAGGATCATCTGACTCACTAAACTTTGTGTTGTGGTCTTGTTTCTATTTTTCACTATCGTACAGCATATTCACCAGCAGAGCTCCCATCAGAGTAAATGGTGGCAGATCATTAAGTATTTACCTAAAGAAAATCAAGTAGAGTTTGAAAGTGATAATTAAAGTTTTTACAGACGTGTCAGCGCAGTCTTCAACATCTAAAACAACACTGTCAAAGTCACAGAAAAAAATATTATTTAAGCAACCTCCATTTGTTGTTGATGAAAAATAGGCAGAAAATTGTTGAATGGCAAATGATTAGATGGTGATGATGTGTTTGTTCATGGCTCATCAACATATGCTTATGTTTTGGAGAAAAATCCAATCAAACAGAAATATGGTATTTCTTCCTTGTCAGTGTTTCCTCTTTCTTCTACTGTCAAGATGATAATATCTAAATGTATTTCCACACATATATGTAACACTGTGCTGTGTGTGCTTTGAGGCTGTGCAGAGGTTTATTCTTAAACTTGGAAGACAGAAAGCGGAGCTAGGCTATTTAAGTCCATGGGAATTTC
The DNA here is from genome assembly GCF_046630095.1 of Trachinotus anak. Lineage (NCBI taxonomy): Eukaryota > Metazoa > Chordata > Actinopteri > Carangiformes > Carangidae > Trachinotus > Trachinotus anak. The sequence goes on along the minus strand of NW_027273872.1, from coordinate 3,495,743 downwards.
ACAACCTCGCACTGGTTTTGAGCATATTTGAAGCGTTTGTGGTGGAAAGCTTGAACCAGTGCAGTTGAAAGTACACAGAGAATGACTGATTTTATTTCATATCAGTTTTTTCTCTGCTGCCAAGGAATGGCACATGTCTGTAGTCTGTCCCTGCTGCTTGCTTGGAAAGGAATATCTAAGCTCCTCTGACAGATGCTGGCATTATCACCCCTATGTCCTGCCCGGCACTGGAACTTGGCCCGTGCTCAGACATGGACTTACAGGAGCTAGCACAAGACAGCAGAGACAGACAGTGGTGCATTGATTGTGAATGGGTAAGATGGCTACGCTTATTTTGGCTGGAGCTGACGATGACGTTATTATTATGGTCCCCATCCATACAGCTTCTCAAAAAATTGATTCCTCCTCAGCGCCCCTTGCCAGAGGCATAAAAGGGAAGGGGAACTGACAGGCTTAATCTATGGGCCTCTCGTCAATGACGATACGCCCTCCACTCCATTCCACACCATGCCTGTCCATGATACATCAATTAGTATCAACTCTCACTATCTATCTGAGGGACAGAGTCCCCTGGGCTCACCAAAATGGCTGCAAGTACAATTCAACCACAAAACAGGCTCTTTTTCTGCTCTTCACCAGCTATTTTTTGTTGTGCTGGCGGTTGTTGTTGTGTGACTTTTAATTTAACTCTGTTTTTAATCCTAATTTCCCCAAAGCACTGGCCTGGGACCCCCATTGTGGTTGAGTTCAGGAACGTAGAGTACACTGTGTGCAGCGTGGCTTTGTGTCACTCAATCATTGCTAATACCACTCAATACAATTTCTTTCCCTCCCTTTCCCTTACTTATCTGTGAGTTCATGAGTGGAAATAAAGTGGCAGCATTTGTGTTTGTCTGTTCTGGGCACTGTGCTTTCTTCTGTTATCTACTGGAGTGTTACCACCGAACAAAACTTTACTTTCCCCATGACTGCTGATGACACATTTGTTGGGCACAAATATTACCTCTTCTGTCGCTGCTGCTGCTTTTGATTGTCGCGTTTGATTGGATGTGTTTCAGTGAAATGTCAAAGGTTTTCCTGAATAGCCTCCCTCAGGTTTAATGAAATTACTGCTCTCGCCTTGCTTTGCCTGACACGAGCAGGAAATGGATGCAGATGGTCTTGTATTAGAATGGATGTGGTCCTTGTTACATACAGATGCAAATGAATGAAAGAATTGTTGAATGTGGCTGTTTGAAGTTGCATGGTTGGTGGGGCTCCTGATCATCAAAAGCTGCATTGATTTAATATGCACTTTGTTGATGTTGAAACAATTAATAATTAGTAACCCAATGACCCATTTGCCTCTGAAATGAAATATGTTTAAGAGAAGCTTGTTCTATTTGTGCATAATTTGTTTAGCTATTTATGCTGTTAGATGGCAATTAACAGACTTTGTGTACAGTCCTCTCATGTTTAGAGCCAAATGTGCACTCACTGTTTCTCTTTGAATGTCTGTATGATAAATAGCAATTTAAACTCTAAATGGCTATTTGTTTAAGTATTCTCTTCAAAGTGAAATTTCAGTTTTCAAACATTAGCAATTCACTTTATTGCGCATTATTTAAAATGCTACTTGTGTAATTTTCTCATTTTGAAATTACTGTACAATGAAATTAAGTCTTCAACCTATTTTTCATGTAAAGTGAATATGTTGTGCAAGTAGCTGAGCCACTGGGGAGATAATGTAATATTCCTGTGCAAAACAGTTCATAGAAGCTGCAGAATAAACCATGGAAAACGATTATCACAATGAATTGATTGGTAATACATTCAGAAAAACGACAGGGCACTGAGAAAAGTCTGAGAGAAGTTCACTCACTGATTTCCCCTCCCTGCCTGCTGGGGCTAGATTTTAAATAGAGGACATGCTTTACAGATTGTTTGGAGCCTCACATCATTCTGGACAGCTGCCATTTACAGTAGCAATTCTCCCAAATCAACAAAGAAACACATTTCATCCCTGAAAAGGACTGACCTCTGAGCAGCATTCTTTTAAACATTCCTGAATTGGGAAATCAAACATTTTCTTGTAGCTATGAAAGCTTTAGGCAACCGGAGTCAGTGAAAAATATTCTGAGTCAGGACATTTTGGGCTGAGTGTATGATATTGATTTCAGATCTTGGAGCTGCGTGTTTTTAAATGCTTGGCTGTTTAAACTCTGATATTTAACATTCCTTTCCATAGCATGAAGCACAATAGGTGTAATCACGGACACAATAACACATTTCATTTTGATCTGATTACGCCAGTGTGAAAAATCAGTTGTCTTTGTTGGGAGGCCTGGGCCGTTACAGAAACAGAAAATGCAAATAAAAAAAACAAGAAAGCCACACAAGGCCGAGGCTCTGAATAGACAACAGACAGGATCTGTGAACGCACAAGTTTCTGTTCACCTGGCATATAGTCAATTAGCTTTGTGTTGCTGTGTTTATTCACTGTCAGCTCTGATTAATAGGCACAACATGGTGGATAGAACACCTGAAAATGTAGTATGGTGCCTGGGTGGGACATTGTTGCCATCTGATACCATCTCCACAACACGGTGCTTATCTCCCCCCCCCCCCACGCCCACCCCTTAGGGGTGTTTACAGCTGTTTTCTCGTCAAGACAAATTAGTGCAGCTGTGTACCTCTTTCACCCCCTCAGTGTGAAGCAGTGAACAGACACATCGTGGTCACTCCCTCTCACTGTGCTTTTGGATTAGTGCGTGTTTGCTCATGCTCAGCTGTATTTTAAACTTGGTGACATATGTCAGTTTTAACTAAATGTGTTTGTTGATCTTTATATTCATACCCCGAGGAGTCAAGAAGGGGGAAACATATTGTTGGGGTTTTTATTCCCTCTCTAATCTGTCTATCTAACCTAATATCCAATTTATTTATTTCTTTATTTTTGATCTGCTGTGGCTGATTTAGCTGTGGTAATACTCTTAATCCTGACTAGCCTGACCAGGCTGTGGACTGTAAAATGAGAGAATGAGGTTATATTCACAGAGGATAACCTCCATCCACACAACATACACACACACACACACACACACACCACCTCTCTGCTTTTTCTGTCTCCCAAATACAGCTAACAAAACAGCTGTGCCTATTTTCACTTAAGACAGAAACCTTAGCTGTACAACTCAAAAGGTTATTGTTGTATTATGTTGACTTCTTGCTTGTGAAAAATTAGGCTTTGTTAAGAAAATGGCATTTCCTTTTACACTGACCATGACAGTGTTGTTGCAAACCCCAGGCGGGTAAGCACAGCCACCCCTGCGGGCACCCATATGTTGTCTGTGTGATAGATGCAGTAGCATGAGGGGGGGGTCTTTTTCATTGCTTCTCGTAATGTGCCACCAGTGCCTTCATGGTAATGAGGACTTTGCCCTATGATTGTGTCAGTTTAAAATGTTGCACTTCATCACCTTAATACTGGGCTCCAGCAACATTTGATGGCACAGGCTCCATAAGGCCGCCCCGCAAATTAGTGGCTCTAGTTATTTCAACATTAGCTTGTCAACACCTTGTCTTAATTTCAGCGCTGAACCACATCTGAACCTTATAAATGGAGACCTTGAACGCTTTGGCTGTTTGTGTCGAGGAGCGATAGGAGGTGAGAGTGTGTGTGTGGGTGTTAGCACACAGGCGTATTTGTGTCTACGCCACTACGTATGGATGTTCATGTCAGCATGTGTCGAAAAGGCATTCTCCTCCTCAGAGAGAAGTGAATTCAAAACAACAGACACAGGAATAGAGGGAGAGAGACAGCGAGAGGAAAAAAATAATCTCATGCTATGTTATCCCTGCAAAACCTGACAAACCACCCCCGAGACTGATCTGGCTTAGCATTCAGTATGGTTAGGGGCTTGTTTGTGCTCCTATGATTGGAGCAGGCTGGCTAAGCTGGCCTCATAACAGTCCAGTCACAGTGGAGCCCCAGTGGAGTCACGCTGCCTGGGGATGGCAGGCCTGTCTCTATCTGGCCACAGATATCAATAAAGGCAGCAGTGCAGTCTTCTGGGAGGCTGGACAGTCCAAATTCTCTCCCCTGACGGAGGGTTATTAATTGTCCCGATGTTGTATGTGGTCTGCTTCCACAACATGGTTTTTGTTGAACATTTTGAATTCCAGGCATGTATCCCAGAATGCAATTAGCCCACCGCCATTAGATCAAGCGACACATGTCTTCTTGCCTCGTGCTTGGTCTGGAATAACGGTGAGGGGAGGGAGAAAAGAAAGAAATTAGTATGGAAATTAGCTGTCTTCAAAGCCTTTGGCGTTAAAGGTGGTGTAAGGTGCTACAGGAAGGTGGCAGCTCCCTTTGCAGATATCTGAGTAAGAGAAAACGTGGGGATACAGGAGGATTGATTTTCTTGGGAGACTCATATCCCTCTGTGCAATGTGGGATTAAGGAAATGGCACATGAAAGGCATATCATGCTGTTTAGTATACACTAATTGTGGATCCGGTACGAAGTGGTCTGGGGCAAGCAGATTGTATTTTAACATCACACGCTGATTTGTGATCTATGGAGAGTTGGAGGTCCTTAACATTTTTAAATAAACACATTAGAGTTTGTAATCTTCACCCAAGCCCAATGGAACCAAGCCCAGACCTGAGAGATGAGTCTGGTTTGCCTTCTGATCTTTTCTTCACTTCCTCTGCGTGTTAGGGCTGGTGACAGACTGACACATGTTGAAGCTCCACTGCAGTTAACACGAGGCCTTTAAAGGTGCAGAAGGTTCACTTTAATCTGTTGCATTTTAACTGGAACTTCAATGAAGAAATATTTTTTTTGAAAGCAGCTCACAGTACGCTTGTAGTTTCACTGTTCACTGTGTCAAATGAGTCACAGCTTCATAACTTCAGCCTCCATGACAGTGTTCAGGACAGATGGTGGCAGTTAGTGCACACACACAGGAGAAACTGGACTGTAGATGATTTTAGCATAAATTACCAAAGCAGCAGCAATAAGCAACAGTATTAAATCCCATTTAAAGGTAAATTCTGCAACTTCTCTAATGGTAAAACTACAGCTGGGCTCCTTGAGCACAGTGATGATCTTACTGGGGATGTGAAGGCAGAGAAATTAGACTTTGAACTTGAACCTGAACTTTGAATTCCATAACACTGGGAGTGATTAAATAATCTTTTGGTTATTAATAAATAAATGTATTTATTTAAATTCATGTCAGAGTTTTACATTTATCCTGTTGGCTCAGTGCTGGTAGGCTGTGCACAAAGTTACTGTTGCCAGTTATGTGTTGAAGTCAATGATCTTTTGAGATGTGATATCAACTGATAACAATGTGCTGCACTGTAGTAATGTGTGAACAGTGAGAGACCTGAAGATTAATAGTGTCTTGGCCCATCAGCTGCAGCATGGTAAAGAATGATTCCCACATATTTTAACAGTATGCTTGGTGCTAAATACTGTGGTTTTATGGGTTAATGCCCAGTTGTAGACTGTTTTTATAAACTTGTATTAGCTTTGTATGTAAATACACAAATAATTTGTGAGGTAGTATAGGTATTAATACAGGCTGGTTGATCTCTGCATGGATTCCAATGTGTATTCCACATCTATACACTTCAGCAACAAAGGATGGAACCTGTATGTTGTTTTTAAACAGCAACAAGCTTCACACGAATACAGATACAGACCTGGATCCTAAATTTGCCACATGTCCTCCGAACTAAATGACTGATGTGTGTGGTATTGCTTCCTTTGCTTCTGACAGACAACAGTCTTAATTTACATGGAGACTCGAGGCCCTTAACAGTATCTGGCATTTGAACAAACAGCCGATGATGCGTTCTTTGGTGTGGGCTGTCTTGTTGGCAAGGAACTTGTAATTTAAAACAAGCAACTTCCTTGTAACACAGCCTCTTTAATCTTTAGGGTACAACCACTCCTTGATTAGCCTTCACTGGCCTCAAGCAAAGTGTGGCATAAGCATGAGGAAAATCATACCAAAGGTTACATTTATTCATAGTTATCAAGGTTACATTCTATATGTCTTTTATTTCGATTCTAGCTACATGTTCCTTCAGTTCATCTTTTATTCCATATAACCTTAAGGCATGCTGAGGTCCTTAATACCTGAATATTTAAGATAATTGCTCTGCCTGGAACCTCCTGGCTTCATTATCTCTCTTACTATGTAGTGGGGTGGTACTGCTTATTTTGGCAGGAGGCAATCTGGCCCTGAGGCAATAGGGATTCCTTTCCCCCATGTGTCAGCTAATGTTTACTGAGGCCTGAGGACTGAGGATAGATCACAGGATTTCATAATCCACTGCCCGTACAGTGGAGCAAGGGCAAAAAAATAATTCTCTTTGTGTCAACAGTTGTTTCATTCATGGGTAATTTCCCCATAGCTAGCCTCACGCTGCAGAGACAGAGAGAGAAAGAAAGGAAGAGACAGTAAGGGAGATGTCCACACTCAAGTGCTCTGCCTCCCTGGAAACCGCTTCATGATTTGGTAGTAAAGCCTTGCTATTTGTATTCCACCTGAGTTGTTCCTTCTCATTCATGTGTCTTAACCAACCATGTATTTGAATTTATGAGAGCTATATAAGTCAGGAGATGCAGATGATGTCAGCAGTTCTTTAAGGAAGGGTGACATCTCTGAAATCACTACTCAACAGTTTTTTTCTTGCTCCCTGGGCACTGGCTATTTTCCAAGATGTAGTTCAGGATCAATGTGCTGTGGAAGTGAACTCTGAATGGCAGCACTGGAGGTAAAACTCACACAGACCTGAGCACTGACTGTGACCGTGAATCTGAATTTAAGAAATGTGATATTCCATATGGTCCAGATCAGCAGGGCCTCCGCTCTGATGCTCCCTGTTTTAGCTTCTGAATCTAGCAATTGATGGGTTTTATCAAACGTTAGAAAAAGTGTGCCCCAAGTGCAAGGGGACCAAATAAAAAAAAAAATTAGGAGTATATAAAGAACTTGGTGCAATTTATTAAATAGCCGCCACTGATGCCGCTACAAAATATATATAGCGGAAACACTGATTGCTATGTTGCTTTGTGTATTACCGCAGCCAACTATTAATCAGCAGAAGAGAGTAAGAGTGTGTAGTACTTGGTGTACCACTATGTGTATTGCATCCCCATGCAAGTGTACAATACAAACAAAATGGGACCCACTCATGGAAACAGTCCTCCTTGGTGCTACTAGAGGTCAAAGACTCCACAGAGTACCTTTAAATTATGCAGTGTCCAGCGATCACACATGGACCATTTTTCCACTGCTCACCTTATTAAATCCAGTCAAACAACAGAGAGACTAAAAACAGCTTTCTCCAGCCTCTCCTGCAGCTACACTGTTAAACTTCCCCATCAATATGTGTTTATACCGCTGTCAGTGCCGCAGCCTGGGTGCTCCTCTGCTGTGTCTCTCAGTGATCACGAAGGTGGAACAAGCCAGCGCTGTTTGTGGGTGAGCCATCATGGCCCCGAGCAGACCTCAGGATGTACATTGGATGCATACTCGTGTACTTTTTCTCTCCTCGGCTCTTGACTGATATCTGGGCTGCACAGAACTGCAAAAGCAGGATCATCTTAAGGTGGATAAAGAAGGACTTTCTCTATCATAACCCTCTGGATTAACTGGTGCCTTCTCTATGCTGATATGAAAAAGCACTGCATTGCAGGCACAGTGTAAGGGCACTGCAGGAAGAGTATTCAAGCCAAAGGTGCATTGTTTGGCATTGTATCAGTGTGAAGAGGTGACTCATTTTTGTTTTTTGTTAGTTGACGCTTCTTAATTTAAAAGGAGCGACTATACATAGCCCTAACACTTTGTTATATCTGGTTTAACTTGTTAATTAGCAACAAAATGTATATGATTCAATGATAATTTATGCTCATCCAATTATTTGGTGTGATACAAGGCTAGCAAAGCGAGTAACCATTTCTGAATAATGTGGGAATGCTACTAAATGATAACAAGATGTTTTCCTTTGCTTCTCATTCTTCCAACATGGCAACAGACGCACTAAGCCTCTGAACCTGCTACTGTGAGATACAGACTGGTGACAAGTTAAAGGAAAAACCAACACAAAGTGTCTTCAGTGAAAGGTGTTGGGCCACCATGTACCACCAGAACAGCTTCAGTGGTCCTTGGTATTGATCCTCTGAACTCGACTGGAGGGATGAACACCATTCTTCCAACAGATATTCCATCGTCTGTTGTTTTGATGATGGTGGTGGAGACCGCTGTCAATCCAGAACCTCCCATAGGTGTTCAACTGGGTTGAGATCCGGTGACTGCAAAACAATTCACATCAATGTAATACTCATCAACCCATCCAATGACCCCTTGTGCTCTATGGATGGATGCATCATCATCTTGTTCCTCCACTCATTTCCTTTAACTTGTCATCCGTCTGTATTTTACCGTTCTTGCAGAGTGTCTTAGTAAAGTTAGTCGCCACTGGGAGGCAGAGGGCCACGTCTGCTACATCCCACATCTGAAGTGCTACAGAAAAAAAAAAGAAAAGTGACTCATCGTGTTCTTCCTTCTGCAGCTTTGAATTAAGTTCTCTGTAAAGGTGACCTGCTTAGGCACTGTTCCAGCTGGACCTTGTCAGGTTAAAGTGCACCTAATAACGTTTGCTGACAAGTGGCAATACTACCTCTGGCCATTGTGTGTAAAACTCATTGACATCATCACTCCCACAACCTATAGCTCAGTGTATATACTATCAATGGCAATACTGTGGCTTTTCCAGTCTGCACAAAATAATTATAAAATATGGACAGTCTCTGTTATGTAGCATCAGAAGCACCTTCCATGAGAGCCCATTCATTGATTTAAATCCACTGTTCTCATACGTTTCATTAACTTTTGCAAGAAAGTGATTGATTTCAGCAGTATGAGATCTAGTCCAGCTGGAGGCAGTGTATAAATTGAATTTAGGTCTCAGGTTGATAGACTATTTGTTTACAGTATTTACACTAGCTGTGGATTATTACATGGGTTGCATGTGTGTGTGTATGTGTGCACAAACAGGTTTACACATGTCAGAGTCAATAGACATCAAGTCTGCACATGATGGGTCCTAAAAGCACTTTATTTTTCTCACAGAGGGCTCCAGCCTCGGATTCACTTTCACCTACCAATTCCCATTCCTCATCCAGACTAATGCATATTAAACTGCCACATCGCTGGTGAGAAGAAGTGATTTCTGCCATTACATTGTAAACAAAAGAGCCTGCAAGTGGTATACATCAGCAAATCAGAGGATGATGGACAAATCATCTGTTCTAGAGACTAATCCCGCTGACCAGAGAAACACTAAGACCTTAATTCTGCAGTTTGAAACAAAAGGCAGAGAGGCCAGTGCCCAGCACAGTGACTGGCTCCACCTAACTGGAAGCTCACATCCCCTCAGTGTTAGATAAGGTTGTAATAAGATATAGTCAAAGCCTGGCAACTAATCTGATATTTCACCTCAGTGAGAGATAGGGAAGATATAAAAACGTATTAGGAGTGGGCACTAAGAGGATTAGAGTATGGAAACGGATGTGTGCCGGCGTTTTAATCCACTCATGCTTAACCCTTTTGAAGCTGCCCAATCTGCTACACGCAAACAATGATTATTTAGTGTTGCTTTCGATGGAGCTGTTGCTCTTGTTTCAGACTAGGGAACCCCCCCGACACACACACACACACACACACACACACACACACACAGAACTGAATTCCACCAAACATCACCCCCCTCCCAACATCATCATAACACTCCACACCACAGGACTGACAACTGAAATAGCATTTCCATACAATAAGGGAATGTGCAATAATATCTGTAAATATCTGTTCATAACACGCAATAATATTTGTATAAGGTGCAACAGCAATATTAACTTCTTATATGACACTTCTTTCTTTTACTTTTATTACTTTTTTATTTCTCATTTTATTTTCTTATTTAACTGTATGGGCATGTGTGTGCGTGTGTGTGTGTGTGTATGTGGACTGTTAAATGAACCATTTTCGGTGGTGTAATTTTCCTTGGCATAATGTATTCCCCGGCCTCTTACCCGAACCTTAACCATCACAAACACAAATAAATGCCTGACCATAACCATAACTCTGACCTAAACCTGATTCTAACCACAACGTTAAAACCAAGTCTTAACACACAAACACCCCTTTGAAGTTGTGAGGACCAGCCAAAAAGTCCTCAGATGGTTTCAAACCAAAATATGTTCACACAACCATAGAAAGATATGTGTATATACACACACACACACACACACACACACACACACACACACACACACATTTAATTTGGTTTTGTGAGAAAAAAGGTGAGCAGTGGACTGACAGAGCTCAGGTTTGATTAAGATTCTCTGTCCTGTGACAACCCAGCTCCACTCTGTGTCTCTGGTGAATTACTCTGGATTGAAGATTGACATTTGGCGGTTGGTTTAGCAGCTGCCTGTATGTGTGTGTGTGTGTGTGTGCGTGCGTGTGTGTGTGTGCATTTGTGTGTAGGATTCGTTTACATGTGAATTTGTTCAGTTTCAATCCGTGTATATTTGGGCAACCACCCACACAGCTGTGTGCGTTTTAATGTTTTACATATGTGCGAATGCACTTAGGCTGGTCCCTGTCTGTGTGTACACCAAGCGCTTAGTGGCTTAGTGGTGGCATCCTAATCTCACATAGTCACACTTTGAGGACCTACGATTAAGTACAAGCAGACTGTAGAGGGCAATTAATCTTTCCTCCACATCCAGACAGGAGCTTTAATTTCGGGGTGAGCTGTGTGAAAGTGTGCTGTGTGAAAGGTGAAAACACACGTACTTGACCTTTTGACATATGTTAACGCTGATATTAGTTTCAGGGGGGCAATAGTGCCGAGGAGCTGTGCAGGAGGGATTGCTGCAGTCAAAATGAAGCCATCACTCTGGGAGAGACAGCTGTTCAGTGGGATATGAGCAGTCAAGCCCAAGAGAGCAGTCATGTTCTGTCATCCAGGTCTGCCCTGAAGGGTGGCGCTCAGCAGCCCACCAATCGTCGCTGTCTACTGGGACATGACCCTTGTGACTGCACAGCAAGCTCTGAGGAAGCGTGTGTTTGTAACCTTACAGAAGGGCACGGCCATTAATAAATCGTAGTCTGTGGTGTGTGGTGAGGACAGAGAGAAATAACAGGTGTCAATCTTCATTACATGTGATCTGCCGCCTCTCCAAATTCCAAATTATTCCCCAATTAAGAAGAAAAATGAAGGCAAGGATGCTCCTCGGATTTGACATCCTAATTAATTACTTACTTCACATGAAGAATTGACTGATACTTCATGTCACCTTGGAGCCCTCTTGTGTGTTTTGCATTGCTAAATTGGTGAAGAGAGCTCGCTGTAAAAATAAAAGTTTTCACAATGCAGAGAGCTTTAAAATGTTTTGGCAACTTATAATAACGTAAAGTACTGATATAATTATAGTTTTCTGCTTAATTATGTGTGTGTATTTCTATCTGCAAAATTGTATATGTATATGGTATTTTCAGAATACGTCAGTAGGTGACACTGGTTCTGAATGTGCCTCCGAGTTGTGAGGCATAAGACTTCAACAGCCATGATGGCAGAACTGAAGACATAATTGGCTATACTGTGAAATAGGCTCAGGTTTTATTATCAAATCAGTTGTGGTGAATTAAAGCAGTGTCTTTCATCCTGTCCTCTCATTTGTTATTTAGTTCCCTCACACCATCCCTGCAGCAATTCTATCCCAGATTGTAACGGGCAATTTCATTCTTACAATCAATTACAGGTTGATTGTGAATGGTTTACTGTGAGGGGAAAAAATGTGAAAAAGATTGGAAATATGATTTCTACTTCCATGGGTAACTGTACCAATACGAAAAAAAAAGATTTTATGGCTGTCTCTTGCTGTCCTTGTCTTCCACTCACTTTTGTACAGACACACAAACGCACACACAACACACACAAGTCACTGCAAATATAAAGTTCTTTACTGGCAGCACAACAGATTTTTGCATAAATTTAACTTTTCAGTGTAGCTGGTGTCCTTGTGAACGGCATAGTGATATTTTTTCAGCATTACAGATGGCTTGAGAAAAAACACCCCCGAAAAAAAAAAAAAAACTTCCCTCATAATCATGTCTGCAACATGACAAGTGGAGGGGAACATTGAGCATCATTACAGGGCTTGGCTCCCTCCACTTACAGTAGTACATCAGTGGAAGCGTCTCATGCGTGCTGAATGTATGTCATTCTAGCTTAGAGCCGACGCCCTCCTTTGGTGCAATTTTTACACTTGGCAGGGTGATTAACGCATGTGATGCACTAAATCTGGGTTGCCCAGAAAGCACCAGTACTAGATAGAGTGGGACTCAAAATTCTCTCCCTCTTTTGCCTTCTGGCTCCTCAGGCTCATACTGTAAATCTGTGGGATTTTCTTTTTTTGTTGATGATCACTACTAAACAAATATTTGCTCCCTGAAAGAACAGCCATGTTGTGTTATTTGAAAGACTTCCCATGTGTTTGCTCCTCTGTGCACTCATGAGTGCTCGTCAGATCCGGACATGAGAGTTCAACAGTGCTGTTTTCACTGCTATATGTGAAACTTGAAATTTAAATGGTTCACATAACCTTCTGCAGAACCTCGTGTTGAGTGAACATTGTGAGCTCCAGCACTTGTCAGTCTTCCTGTGTCCCTGACTCAACTGCTTAGCAAATTGCCAGACAACCTACAAAGAAAATTATGGGCCCTGAGGGGTCTTGGGGAAATTGCACCACTGGCAGTTTTATCTGGGGGAGCTGCAGGGTCTAGACAATGCTCCACTTAAGTATGATGACAGACCAGAGGGGATGTATCCAGGCCCTTTCTATAAACTTCACAAAACCCTCACAGCTGAAAACTAAAACTCCTGGCATCCCCTGCTGAACTTGTCGCTGCAGGGCAAAAGTCAACTATCATAAATTTAGCTTATCAGCCAACTTGAAGACAGCAAGCGTATAATATTTCTGGATATGTTCCATTAGCAAAGTAAATTTTAATTTTGCCAATCTATAATTTCATAGCAATAAACAAATAGTTCTTTCCATTCATTCAAAGTAACCCCACTCGACAGCCTTGATGAATACTGCACGTGGAAATCATCCATCACAAGTGTGGGCTCTTGTTTGAAAACAAATCAAGCTTAAAAACCAAGACTTGCATGCCGACAGACTGCAGCCAGCAGGTCGACGTGCACTTGCCTTTGGTATGTTTACATGTAGTCTGCTGCAGGGAATCATAACAGAGTAAGATAGGCCTGTAAATGCATGCACAACACATTCACAGGAGCGTATTCGCTTTGAAGTGGTTATTAATACAGAGACAGAAAATTCCTGCAGGGATCAAGACGAGACACCAGAAAGACACAGTAGCACAGAGCTGCTGCATCCAAGGAAGCTCATTTTCTTCCTTTGCTAGGTTAACATGTTGGTTTGATGTTTTTGTTGCTTCTGTATAATTTGAATTAAACACTGCACATGATAGCAGGAGCGAGACTATAGATATGGATGAGTTTTCACTGAGGTGTTTGTATATTGCCCTGTTTATGAGGGTGTTTCTTACCTGTCATATTGCCTGTCACATTTGTGATGAAATTCTGCCTCCAGCTCCTCCTAAATACATTTGCCTCTTATTTGTGAATCGTGCATTCACTGTGTTCTCTGTGCCGTGTATGCAGAAGTTTCTCATTAAACACAGTAATGAACAGGAGTATCAGCAGCGGGCAAGGTGTTTTATCAATACCACGGGCAGAGAAGTGAACCAAGCTACACAGCCTCACATCTGACACTCAACAGTGAGCTAAGTAAGTGAACATCGGACTTTTCCCTTATTTCAATACCCGGAGTGAGAGAGATAAACAGTGGAATGAGGCTGACTGTGTGTGGTGCTCGTGGAGCCTCTTGCTGCCTGCTCTGTCCATGGTGATGAATAATGAATGAGTAGGACAGAAGCAGTTACCATTTGGAGACAGTTTCCTGATGAATGATTACTGGCTCCATTGGGTCTGTATTTGCATAGGAGATGAAAATGTCGAGGGGAAGACACATGGCTGTTACAGTAGTAGAGGCTGTAATACTTCTGACTGCTGAGCAGGCAACTCTTCTAATGTTATAATCAACTAGCATGGCTGGTCATAAGAGACCACACATAAAACAGAATAACTGAAGATGGGTGAGGGGTGCATGAGGTGACATTTCAAATGAGATGTATTTATCTGTTATGCTGTTAAATGGGTCGTCTGCTGCAGCAGAAATTCCGATTTATGTTTGTACCATTCTCTACAGCTGTTCCTTTAATAACCACATTCATTACCAGGCGACAGTTATTAACAGAGCAAAAAAAAAAAGCTCTGCAACTGAGGTGAGGGAGATTTCTCAGGAAACACACATATAGACCCACCAGAATAATGAGGTTAAAGATAATGATCACTTTTGTGGAAAATGAAACAGAAGCAGTTGATTCATTCCTTTGCAGACAGATAAAACCTGACTGCCACTTATTTTACTGTGGCCATGCCACTGTGTAGCAGTATCTGCTGGTGCTGAAGTGAGGGAGATAAGGATTTCATGGTCATCGCGTCTCCTCACAAGGTGGTTATGGGTGCTGTAAGGTGGGGGTGGGGGAGAGTGGGGGGGGGGTTGTATGGCCTCTGTCTGGCCCTGCAGGGTGAGATGGAGTGTCCCTGTCAATGTCAGAACTCTGTTTACACCTCAGCGCAGCCACCTATGCCACCACTTCTCGCCTCGCCACGCAGAATCTCGCTCGGTTTGATCAGGTTTTGAGGTGGCTTAATCTTGTCAGGCCTGACAATGAAGGCTGATCTCCTCTGTTCTTCTTAGCAGTTGAATCAGCCTACAGCTCGCCCTATTCAAACAGGGCCCGAGATTCCCCCAGAATCCGTAATCATTGCTACGAGGGATTTTTGGATGTATCAAACATTCTCAAGTAAAAGCACTGATCTGCATTCATCCCTACCATAAGCTGGCCTGGCTGAATACAAAACGGCCCTGCTAAATTCTGAAAGCCACCTTTTAAAAGTGCCTAAGATATGCATAAGGGGGTAGAATAAGAGAGAGAAGTCATCTTCTTTTCTCTCTCGTTGAAAAGAGATGAGGAGACAAGTGTCTTTTAGTGCTCTCAGGGTCGGTTGGAGCAAAGCAAAAGACAGAGAGGAGAGGAAAGGCACAAGAGTGTAAGAGAGAGCAGAGAGAGAAGGTGGAAGCTATCATTACCACAAGGCTACTTAAAAATCCTCCATTGCAGGGCACTTAATAGCACCATTTGTAATAGAGGCTTCCTTTCACTGCACAGCACGTCTGGAAAGTAAGGAGACGCTCTACATGTGGGTGGATGTGTATAGAGAGGACAGAGTGGATGTTCTGCCACCCAGATGTTTGCCTTCTTTGATAGAATAAACAGTCAAATGCATGTCACACCGCACGCCTTTGAGTCTCTTCAGAGTGCACTGAGCACTACTTGTCTCGGCCACGGTCTGACCCACTCTGCTGTTCATGTATTTAGCTGCTCATGTAAATTACAAGGACAAACTGTCACTCTGCTCATTTTAGACTCTCTCTGAATGAGAGTGTCAGCATTAAGTGACCATGATCATTACTGGTAATGTCAGTTATGAAAATGTGGTATATTATATTGTATTGCAGTAAATTATATTATATTATATTATGTTATATTATATTATATTATATTATATTGAGAGTCTCTGATGAGGTTCAGATTTTTTTTTATGCTTAATGTGACATTAACTTTTGCAAGAGTTCTCACTGTGTGTATTAAGTCCCTCAGTGTGTTCATAAGCACAGCTCAGACCCCTAGTTATCACTTTTGAAATATGCCAAACATTCGCAGGTCCTTGCCTCTAGAACGTGAGTATTTGCTGGTCTTGGATAGTAAACTAGTTACCTTCTGGTTTTGGACAGTTGGTTGGAAAAGACAAGCTAATGAAATATGTCAACTTGGCCTCTGGATAATTTTTCTCTATTTTCTGAAATTTAATAGGCAAAAACACGATGAGGTAAATTGGAAAATAAATGAAAAACTAATTAATAATGAAAATAATCATTAACTGAGGCCTTATTCTGTTTCTATTATATTTCATGATGTAAAATTTATTATATGCATTTAAAATTAACTCACTGCGTCTTAAAGCAATGGGCCCCAAAATTTACAGCATCGATACAAGCAAAGATTTTTTCGAAGTGGTAGCATGTACCTTAATTTGTCAGTACATGGATTCGCACTTACAATGATTCATGAGCGGAGATTTGCCAACGGCCAGCAAGAACTCAGTCACAGCAACAAAAATATTTGCCAAAGCTCTTCTCTTAAAGACCATATCAAGTGAAAAATGGAGCACCTATAGCACAAGTACAGTAGAGCTTGGGCCAAAGGATTCTGAAGAATTATGCTCAGTGTACATTGGTGCTGAAGCAGGTCCCATTTAATCTCCAGTCTTCCTTTAAACACATTGAGGGTTTGGTTTGGTCATGGACTCTGGAGCATGACGTACATAATTGACAGAAGACATTGAGATACTACAGCTTGAGGTGCTTCACTTCTGTTCCCAAGCAAACATGCACATAAAGTTAAGTCAGTTCAGCTTCAGCACAAATAAATATGTGCACATTGCATCTGCACGTTCAGTATGTTACAGCAATTATATTCTAATTATAAGCATGGATTCCTTTCATGAACAGTGGAGAGGAACAGGCACCAGGTATAATTTCACCTCCTCAGGCCTGCCGGGCTACATTAACACTGCAGGGGAAAGCAGATCTGCTTTTTTCCCCTGAACAACAGTGACAGAATAACAATGGGAACAATTCAATCACACTGAATCTGGCTTGTCTCTCATTCAGGTAGATACATGTACAGTCCTTAATCCACTACGTATTGTACTGTAATACTGTGTCTGATTTGTTCTAATCCGGCCTCAGTCTAAACTGTCATTTTAAGTAACAGAACTGTTGCACTTCTTAAACCATTGAATCAGATGATGGATGAAGCTGCAGGAGAATGTGGCTGCCTAAGAAAGACATTGCATCGTTGCTGTAATTTGTGCCCACACGTCATGCCACCAGTGTTAATTTTGTCTTAAAAACTTTGCTGAACAATATCTAACAACTGTGTAAACACTGACCTTTAAAAAGAAAACCCATGATGAAATACACTGCAACTTTCATCCGCAAATAAATACCTCTCCTCTTTAGAAGGTGATTTAGCTGCTTCAACAGTTGGCACTAATAAGCAGCAGCAGCTTGAACTTGCACTTTGGTAACATTACGCCTCTGTTAGCGCTAGCTTCAACATAACAGATTATAACAGGCTGAATGCATTTGTAAGCTGCAGTACACATAACTTTAAGGACAGTGGACGTAACATAGAAAATACTTTCACTAAGATGTCTCTCAGGTTTATATCAGCCGGAGTTTGGAGATGTTAACAGTTTTTAGTTTGCTTTATTAGTCTGGTGTCAACAGATAAATAATGCCTTTTCTGCTAACGTCACAATAAACAAGAGCACCTGTACCCACAGTGACTATACCTCAGATATCCTAGAAGAGCTTAGATGACAGAAAACTTGCACGGTGAAAACTGGACTAAAATATTTTTCATTTCATTTCACTGAAACTAGACTGAGACTAACAACACTGTAACTACCTGACTAATATACATTTTGGTGAAAGACTACGACAAAGAGGTAAGCTTATTCAGTGTGGCTCTCATTTTATATATGTATGTAAATCTGCATATCAGGTGCCTGGTCTTTGGTGTTGTTTCGCTCATGCAGCTCAGGGGTATGACCTCAAAGGCTGATATAAGATATTGGCCTGAACAAAAATAATGCAGTCAGTCTTCACGATACCAACCAAGAGAGGACGTGAGCAGTAAATCAGAATTCAGTGAGCAACGGATTCATTATGAGCACAGCTCTAGAAGCTGGAGAGGTGTATTAACCATGAAATAAATGACTTCCTCTCAAAGAGGTGGTGTTTCATTCAGCTTTGGAGTAGTGTTAGACTTACCAAGGGATGACTCAGGGATCTGTGCTGTCACCTCTCTTGTTCATTCTCAGCTCCTCTAATTTGAGATCCAGCTCTGGGATGTGCCACCCCCAGGACTGTCTCTCATTCCTCTCTTCTGGGATACATCTGTGAAGACAAGAAGGAGACAGTAGGAGTGTGGTTGAGAGCTCTTTTGAGTGGTGGAGGTGAGCAATCTGCTGCTGAATGTGTAACGTTATTAATGGAGCAATTAAGGTTTTTCAAGAACCTTGGGGTGCTTATCAATAACAACCTGAAGAGTCAAGTCGTATGTTGTTGTCTAACTTCCACTGTACAGTATCGACATGCAGTTTGTCTGTGTGACCTTCACAGAGAGATACTGTGGACCAGTCCAGCATCCCTGAAAATTCTGAATTCAGATAAAATCTGTATTGGACGATCCTGCACCTCACTATTTACATGTAAAACCAATGTTCATATGTTAATATGTAAACATAAATATAATATGAAATAAAATAAAATAAAATGAAATAATTAAAAACAACAGCAATGATGATGATAATAATAATAATAATACATATATTTATAGAGCTGTATCTCAAAGTGCTTTACAATAAGAAATGGAATAGTTCAATAAAAGAATATAGTATATAATAAGTATATAATAAAGAATAGAGACTAAGGATACAACTACAGCATTAACTGTAATATGTACTGAATATACTGTACAACAATAGTACTAATAAATAATACAAAATAATGAAGTCACTTAAAAATGTATTACTACAAACTCACAAAACATAAACTGAGACAGACAGTGGACAGTGGATATTAATGGTGGAAAGCGGAGATGAATTAATAGGAGTGTATTTCATATATGTTTTCTAATTTATTTTTCTTTCATTGTTTCTGCTTAACTCTACTGTGTTGAAAAAGCAAACACAAAAGGAATCAGTTTGTCAACACAAAAACGACATAAATTACTTTGTATATAAGATCTACAATAAAATAAAACGTGAGCGATTATTCTTCGTATTGTCTGGTTTCAGTATTAAACATCATAGAGCAGTCCCACTTGCCATTCAAAACATGTGCTCTGCTGTAAAAACACTTATCTTCAGGCTAAAAGTGTTTCACGCAGGCAGCAGAGAAAAAGAGGCATATGCCACAGGTGATCACTGGAGCTCAGGGGTGCGTCAACTTCTCTCCCTCAACTTTGGCCATTGTTCTGAAGCAGGTAGTTGAGCGGGAGTCGGCTCCACAGGTTGAGCACAGGGGTTAGATGTCGGAAGCACTGGGCTCTTCTGGCTTAGAGGCGTAAGTCTGCGTAAGCATGCAAAATTGGCTGTGAGTTCAAAGAGAATCAGTGAGAGCAGGGAGTTGAGTTGAAACCTGTTATTTCTCTCTCTCCCGCTCTGTTTGATTCTGACTCTCAAGCCTTTTCTAATGATGACTCTATCTGCCTCCCACTGGAAGGCATAGGAGCAGCGGCCTCAGGGTCTGCAGCACGAAGGTATTAGAATCGTAGCTCATGCTTTCCTCTATCTCTGCTTTTCATATCAGCCCTCATTTAGCCTTGAATATGCACAAGTAGAATAATTTAAGGATGTCCAGAATCCAAAAATTTGCTGTCTTATACTCACCCCTGATTATCATCAAAAAAGTTTTTTTTCCTTCCTTCAAAGCTGTCAAATGGATACGGATATGAATGTCAGACATTTAAGGAATGGCTGATGGACTAAATCTAAGTGCGGCGATGAGCAGAATCTGTGAGCATACCTGAGATGGAGGATTTTATAACAGGAATAAACTGACAAATGACAAACGCTTTGATCCAGTGCATATTCTTTGATGACAAGACATGGAAGATGACGTTTGCTATAGGGCATATGCCAACACTTAATCCTGCTTCCTCTCTGTAGAAGGCAAGCAGGGTCAAAAATGAAATGAGTTTAAAAACACAACTTGCTGCTATACGTGTTAAAAATGGTTTATGACACAAAGGTGAACCACGCTGGTGAGTGGTAATGCTTTTCATAGTAGGAAAATAGGAAGACATGTGCTATCTCCATGAGGCTATCTCACCTGCCATTTCTTTCCACCTGCTAGTAATTAGCTTCACCAGGATGGCGTAAAATGCAGATCCCATCTCCCTCTGTGCAGGGGCCCCCAGCAACCAGAGCAAGTCACAAGTGCCAGAGCAAAGATGAGAGCCCTTGCTGTCTATGTTCCCACAGCTAAGTACTGCCAGTTATCTCTGTCTCAGCGTACGAAACCCAGCCAAAATGTTCCCCTCTACATCAATCATGTGCAATTGAATTAGTGACAGCAGTACAAACAGAATGACTCTGTGGTCAGTCAAAGAGCATTTCACATATTGTAGTTAGAGAAAAAAAAACAAAAAACATAGAATCTTTTATAATCATCTTCGGACACAGTTCACCAAGACACTGGTGAATTAATCAGCGAATGTGAAAAGGAAAAATTGATACCATCTGTGATTACAGAGGGTGGTAATCACAACTAATTAACTGTTACTGCATTATTCAAACAGTTAAATACAAATGTAAAGCTATTAGACAATAGCAGCATTGAAATAGGACACACAAGATCTGCTACGTGCATTTCAGGTATTCATCACAACTGCTACTTGGTTGGATGAAAGCAGCTGTTTAAGGTTTTTACTGAAAACAACTACAAGACTAAGAAAAATGATAATAATTACCAATCAGAAAATGATGAGATATCATAAACAAAAATTACACAAAAGATATTGTAAATAACAAATTAGTACAATAACAAGAATGGTTTAGTTTTAATGGGTTAGTTACAGTGTCTCTTTGGGGTTAGAGCAGAACAACCAATCAAGGAAAAGTCAGTCTTACTGAAATACAAAATGTCAACAGCTAGACCAAAAGTAGACAGTTTACCTAGAGGGTTGTATTAGCAACACATTAGCCTCATATAGCTAAGTATCACAGCTAACTTAGCTTGCACCAAAGTGATTGCAGAAATAGCAACTTAACATCTCTGCAGATATAAAAGCAAAGCAAAAAATTAATAGATGCAACAATTAGTCGATTATTAAATGGACAGAAAATAATAAATAAATAATAATAAATAAATATTTTGATAACTGAATTATGAAAAAAATTATAATTTAGTTATTTTTTAAGCAGAAATTATAAATCTTCTTTATCACACATGAGTAAACTGAACATCTTTGTAGTTTACACAGTTGTTTGGACAAAACAAGCCTTTTGAAGACATCACCTTGTGCACATTTTTTGCTGAATTCAGACATTTTATAAAGAATAAGTTTGTCATTTAATCAACAGATTAACCAATAATAGATATAATCATTAGCTGCCCTTCAATGACAGATACAGAATAATGGTTCGACAAAGACATTTAGAGGGTGAACATTTGTTTGGTAACGGAAAGTGGTGGATGTAACAGTGTTAGTTCAACTGTGACTCCTGTGGAACCTAAAGACTAATGGTTTCCTCTAGCAACATAACGTTCCACTGAAACCATCTGCTTGATGAGGCCATGCATAGTTTTTTACATTTATTGCGGTTAAGTTTTATTAAAATTCAAAACTCTGCAAAGATGTACATTCAATATGCAATGATTCTACTAAATGAGTGACTGGCAGAGTACCGGGGATTTTCAGTGACAGTGGAAGGATGTGGAGATTGGAGGGCGAACGTGATACTTTTTTCCAACCACTTGCTTTAACCGAGAGGTCAAACATAATTACAAAACATAATCTAACAGCATTATGTTCCCTTCACAACCACGTTTTGTAAATAAAAAGTTGTTTACTTACATGAACCACAGTGCTATATCCAAGCAACTGTATAGTCAACATTGCTGACTGTCATGATTTTGGAGCAGTGGTGAAAGATATACGACTGTATTTGACTTTGCCTTCCATGCAGTGCTCCCTCACATCCACTTACACAAACACCCAGCATCTGACAACTGATTGATATGCGCCAAGCAGCCGGCGCACTCAACATTTCTCCAGGAATGTCCTACTTCACTCATTAAAATGTCTCTTAAAAAGTTGTGTAATAGTTGCTAAACTCAGTTAATTGGCCTTTTTGTAAGTCCTGTGTGAAAAGTGCAGAAAAAAAAAAACATTTTCAGGATGACATGGGAATGTGTTTGTATTTGTGTCCTTGCTCCACTCTTAGCCAAGGACTTATTTGCCTAAACTTTATTTGCAAAATGCTTGTGGGTCTAAATTTAATTGAAACCAAATTAAAGTCACAGCTTGAAAACTCTCTAATAATTGCAAGGGTTCGTCTTTAACAAGTGAAGGTTTTACAATATACCTCATTCACTTCACCCTTAGTCTACATTTCAATTTAACAGAGGCAATGTGGCACAGAACGCAGAAGATGAAGAAGTGTTTTCACTTACTGACAAGCAGAACACTCAACTCACACAGCAAAACCAGAGGTGCTTGATTTTTCCTTAAGCCTTTGTCGAGTGACCTTGCCAGACTGACAGGCAGTATCATCAGCAGGCTGGTTGTGATATCTTAGTGCTCACAGGAATGACTTGTATTCCTTTTTCCACTCTGACCGCAGCTTTTTTAGTTTGGCAAACAACAGTTCATTCAAAGGCTGCACTCATTTAATTCCCTCCCTCTGTGCTCCCCAGGACAGCCTTTCCATGTTGAGCTGAAGCCAGGGGGATAGTAACTAAAAGACTAACTTTGGAACACCCATGTGAGTTGTTTAACTTGACAGCTGAAGGCTCTAGTTTTATTCAACTTGGAATTGATTGTTGCACAGAACAAGACTATAGATTTTGTCCCTGATGTCTTCTTTTGCAACCCTGTCTCCTAGAAATTACATTTATATACAAGGGCTGGAAGGATCTGGAACAGCGCCCCAACACCTTTGATTAATAGGTAACTAAATGTGAGTGTCTGGTGAACGGATACACAGGCAGGGACGCCCCTTCCTGTAGATCATCACACAAGGCGTTGGTCCTTTTAACTTCACTGTTGCAGAAGAAGTGGCACCGCACCTCTGCAGCAACAGATACAAAGTTCTATGTTATAAATTCATGAGGTTACTGTAAAGATCGGTTCCACATGTGATTAAAAAAAGAACAGAGGAGCAGAATTGCTTGTTAACCATCATGAAATATGCTTCTGGTGTGAACAGCCAGTCCCTCCTGCTTTTGTTGCCTAAAACCTAAATAGGTGTTGCTACTAGCAACAGAAATTAAACAACTGCAAATGACAGAACGCAGCTTCTATGTTACAAATGCTCATATTAGATGTGTTTGTGGTGAATCTTAGCCATTCCTTAAACCTGGGACAAACCTGACGATACCTGACACCTACAAAGACTGGACCAACCACGTGTAAGCTGGTGTGTAGGGTATTATGAGTAAACACACTGGTCAGTTCACCAAATCAATCATCATCTGTTTTTCCTCCATTTCAGCTACCCACCATTTTGATTATCATTTCCCCAGATCCTCAGATTCTCAACAATAACAGAAATGAAAAGTTGTTGGGAACTTTTCACGGCTTTATATTCAGACTTTATTCCCAGAGTTCAGCAAAATTTATTGAGCGGGACAGAGATTTTAACCACCCTTCTGCCCCAGCTCACCTGGCTGAGGCATCGTTTTCCCCTCCTCAACTCTGTAACAAGCAAACTGACTGAGGTGAGCCACGGAGTGAGGAAAAACACAAATACCTGCAGGTGAAAATACTCAACCCTGTTGCTCACAGTGGTTCAAGTGAGGATATTTTGACATTTAGGTTGTGTTACTCTGGTCTTAGAACAGAGAAAGATCATCCTTGTCAGTAATTTCTTGCAAAACACTTTTTCGCATTTTCATTGTTTTCTATTGTTTGAAAATAGGCCCAAAAATAGTGAATGAGGAGAGCGATACGTTTTGAATTTATGCTCCTTGCATTTGCACATTGTCACAAAATTGCAGTAGGTTATATTTTGTAAATACATAGCCTGAACAAAATCCCGGACCAGAGTGGACAAATGAACTTAACTCTACATGTATAAAACAGAAATCTGATTTTTTTCGAATCGATATATTTTGGTGGTGTGGTAAAGCATGTTCACTACAGGATGCACAGTCATTGTAAACACTCTTTTCTCCTTGTTATTAAGATATATTTATCAGGTTTGTGGAGATGCACCTCTTTATTTGACAGGGGAATGTTGTCAAGACTCCCATAGATTATTTATATTTATTTCTGTTTATGTTCTATGGTCAGTCAGTGCTGTTTCCATGCTGCATACCACCCCAGAGACACTGGCAACTTTTTCAGCTCTCCTGCTCTAATCATTAGAGGTAAAGAACAAGGTAGAGGATTTTACCCCTTAATAATACATTGCCACTATTAGGATCTTGTGGAGCACATGCATCAGCAGTTAATCCTCAGAGGCAATGATAATTATTCCAAGGTTTCACACATGATGAAGTGAAGACAAGTTATGGCTTTCTTATGTATTATAAATATATGGTTAATTATAACGCGCTTAATTCAACAGTGAATGAGAACAGCCTGACCTACATCAGTCCATCATAAAATGCTGTAATCCAACAAAAACACATTCCGCAAATCATGGATCTCTCTATACAGTGAATATTTCGCAGGCAGTGGAATTTCTTTTGTATATGCTGCTTTCCCTGTATATGCTGCTGTTTGATGGAGAAGGCCAGCCGCTAACATCTCTCGCTCGTACCAGCGCCTAGGGAGGCTGACTGTATTTCATGCTCCCACTACAAGGGCTTCCAGCAGTGTACCAAGCAGAGCATGTGTGGTTTATGAACAACATGTCGGCGTATTTGATTTCTTACCGTACCGCGCTGGCCTCTCACTCCACATCACCTCGCTGCCCTCTCCCACACTCACAAAAGAAGCCACTCTACCCGAGCTTTTCTGAGCCAACGGAGGTTACTCTCTGCATTCATTACCATCACTTCTCAGACAGATCGAGCAATTACCATGTGAAGGTAACTCCCAGTGTTAACACACCACTGTGTTACTATAGTACATGTGTTGCACCACACACCAGGGTGGGGGTTGTGGTTGGTCTGGAGGCCGAGATGGCTGCCATCCACGTCTTTCTTCTGAGGCAGGTGGTGAAAATGAGGGCTGGTGCTCGAGTGAGGAGAGTGGATGTGTTGCTTTGAAGCAGAGCAGGATAGCTGTCAGAGTCAGTCATGGATGGGATGTTCCTGTCCACAGCCTATTAGAGAGCTGTTTATCAATGCAGCTGCCAATCAGGCCAGCCCTTGGTTTGCCCATTCTAATCTGGACTTCATAACGGATACATATGGTGCAAGTTCTGATCATTATGTGTGACATGGCCTCCCCCATTCCACTCCAAATGCAATTCAGGTAAAATGTGAATGCCACAAGATTGCAATGGTCCTCCTGTCTGTGCAGATGGTAACAGGTGTGTGTGTGTGTATGTGTGTGAGTGCAGGGAAAGGTGAAGAACGACAGAGCGGCACAAAAAAGAAAAAGAAATAAACAGGGCTGGAAAATACAACTTTACACCAATATCATGACTATATCTCATAGATCTGAGATTAATGAACGATTACTTTGGTGCTTCGCCATGTACTCTTCGTATTCGTTACCTTCTGTCACCTACTGTCAATGACGCCTTCACCAAACGTAGCAAAAGGGATGCGTTTTAAAACTAAAAGGTATTAGAGTGGACGTATCTTGACGCTCAGTGTTTGCGCTCATGTCATCCATATCGCCATCTTCGCTGTAAGTGGAGGCTGGCTAACGCAGGCAGAGGCATGTGACGGAACACAAGAAATCTTTTTTTTTTTAAGAGGACAATTCATGAACGCACACATTGGGGAAATTATTAACCAAATTAACCGGTTCTAAATGTCGGTTTTGATAGTTTTTCAGTTCATTGTCCAGCCTTAGTAATCAAAAAGTAATCCCATCTTAGTTACAACCTAAAAATACTTTGAATACTAAAATCTGAATGTTTGTTGCTAAGTAGGTTCTCAGCATATGAGGAATTTGCTTTGGTGTTTTGGTGCATAACAATAAACATAAGATGAAAATATATAACACAGAGAAAATAAAGCGATTACTGTAGGTCAGATCACTTCAATATAGAGTGAACAGAAAACTAAAAAAGTATTCACCTTGTTGAAAGCAGGCTTCGGTTTAGTTTCATAACACACTACAGCGTAACTATGTACTGATACCAGTGGGTTTTCTCATTGTGTCTGTCAAATTCACTAAAACCACTCCACTCTTTGGATTTGTCCAGATGTTGAAACAACAGCCTAACAGCCTTCTCTCTTGTAACATTAAAAGGGAATTATATTGTTTGAAAATATACAAGCTGAGCAGCCAAACCAGTCAGGGTTATGTTGGGCCACTGTGCCTCCTGTCAGTTGTTTGTATGGTTGTCAACATTGTGGAAAATGTACAAAAAACATTCACAATATTTCTGCAGCATTAAATTATCAATAACTATAAGAATGGATTTATTTTGGTTATATTTACTTCAGGTAATGTTATTTGCTATAATCATTATGAAATTACAAACCTTTCTAAACGAACTCAGTGGGAATCGCTGTGACCCTGGATACCTCCCTCACTCTGTAATCTTTGAAGCTTTAAATAGACTGAGACACACTGTATTCTTCAGTGAAAGCACCTATGACTGCACAAGCTTTTCTTACATTATGAAATTAACGGCAACAGTGTGATAGGAACTTAAGCCAAAAGATGTTTTACAGAGGTAGAGCAAAAGGTGAACACATCTGCCCTTCAACTGGACATAGTTGCATCACATCGCTGCCATTTGCATAAAGTTTAACTCATTGTTCTCCAGCCGACAAGTCACTGAGATGCCTCTGCCCACTGTCTGTCGCTGTGCTCTCTGTTGCTCCTCGTCTTCCAGCGCTCATTTAAAATGAATGGCTACCATGTCTTTGTCTATTGTTTTTGCTCTGGGTGGAAGCACAAAGTGAGAAACACTTGATCTATAAATATGAGATGTTGTTTGACTCATGCTGTAAATATCACTTTATTCAACCATAATGAATCACTGACACCATAAACAGTGAGTGGGTGGATCATTCCATTGTACTTTGTGTTGTTGTTCCATATGTGTTTCTTACAAATGAAACTGTCCCCACTATCACTTGTGGATGGTGTAGATACATCAGGGGACTTCTTGGATTTCAACTTCTGTTGTTTCACAGCACTTCGCTGAGTGTAGACCTATAAATGTAATCTCAGTAGGAATTTGGACCAGGCTTGCAGTGGTTAATAATTCAGCTCAGAGCTGGAGGCTTGTATTGAGGTGAACTATGCAGCAGTCTTGTTAAACATTCATGTTCTCAGCTGTGCCTCGCCCCTGGAAGGCATTTGACCGCTAGAGCGATAACTCAAAAGGTAAAGGCTTCTCATAGATATTAATATCAATTTGATGTCTGTGCTGTCAGATCTGCCCCTACTCAACCACGGGGCCACCATTGTTTCTTTCTGTACCCTGTTGCAAAGCCAGTGTCTCTGTGTGCTTGCAGGCTGTATGTATATTAACATTTGTTTGTGCTGCATATCGTTAGTATGAGTGTGGAAAAGCCTGAAGAACTGGGGGACATCTGCCAAATGACTACAAAGCATTCACATAAAATATCACAGCATGTGACACACACAGGTGTGACACCACAGACTAGGCTAATACACCATCCTCAGCGTCATTAGTACGTGATCTCATGATCTCAGATGGTGAGGCTTTTTCTTTTAATTTAAAAAAGCAGCTGCTCTTCACTTATGTGTGAAGAAATGTGAGGGAGAAACAGAAACGTTTAGTTTTCATTGTAGTCAACAACAATGAAGAATCAGCAGGGTGGCGATACTGACTCCGCTGGACTGAAATAAAGTCAGGTTTTACAGTCACAAGTGACAGCTGCTACACGTGATTTGAAGGTGGAGCGTTTGTCAAATGCTTGTTTCTGTAGCACTGAACAAAAACAACAACAACAACAATAGTGAAGGCAATAATTGTTTTATCTTTTGCTTGGGAGGAATGCTGCACATATATTAAAGTACAGGTACATCAATATCAATAATGGATGCAGTTGAAGAGATTAAAGACACAATTTTTTGCTTGGACTATCAGAGATACAGTGCAGCATTGTTGAACTGTGTCTCCTTTACTGCAACCCAGAGCACGGTCATCAATCATGCTCACAGTACAACAACACAAATTAGTTCTTTTTGGGTGGCAGTGATTTATTAGAACGGCAGCTGGATATGCAAGACTAAATTGTTTTTCTGCACTTTCATAATTCATTTAATTCTCCAAACAACAATTTTCTGGCAGGTCAGTGTTATGCTCAGGGTTTGAATTTTTCAAAATAGTAGCTGATGTAATTGTTTTTTCTATTCCCTGACTGAGAAACTGAGCCTTTGGCTACTAGTAACAACTGGTAGGTGATGCAGGCAATTTGGCACAGCCCTCCTTATATCTAAAGTACCTTTGCAGCTGTCTTGCAGTAGGTTTACCTCTAAACAAGCAGCACACAACAACTAATTGCATCCCAAAACCACAGCTATTTCTGCACACCAGCAGGTTGTGACCAAATTTTGATCCTTTGTCACACGTAGATCACATTCATAGCAGACACAGTGACTGCTCGTGGGTCAGATATGTATAAATAATGTATGAACAAGATAAAAGAATTTGTCTGTTTATGCAATGCATTTTCCAAACGCAGAGTATGTTTTTGCAAAAACTGTTGTCACTTGTTAAAAAAAAAAAAAGAAAATGAATATTTTCTACCACATTGTGAAGCTGCAGGGCAACCTGGTCTCCTGGAAATTACACTTATATAATACTAATTTCTTTTGCCAAATATCCTTTGAAGGAAGCAAATTTGTGTTCAGATTCTGTTGAGCAACTTTTTAAAAATTTTCTGGCGTGAAGGAAGTGCTGTCCCACCTGCGGTAAGGTTTAGGCAACAAAAGCACCTTTCAATATTTATAAGTGTACTGTTAGAAGGACACTCGGTGAGCACAGACCTCTGCCAGGGTCAGTGTCAAACAACAGACTTCAGAGAAAAAAATTCTACTTCATAGTAAATGATCCAGATCTGCCCCAAAATTTAATGGGTTGCTCCCTGGCCCACGTCCCATCCCTGCACTAAGATCGGCACAAATCAGTTCAGTGCTTTTTGTGTAATCCTGCTGACAAATAAACCGGCATGGCCGAAAACATAACCTCCTCGGGGGAGGTGATAATAAACATGTGGTTAAGGTTGTGGAACCGTCATGGTTTGGTTAGTTTTAGGCTCAAAACTTACTTTGTTTGGTTTAGGAAAAGATCATGGTTTTAGTTAAATTAAGCATTTCTTATAAGTGGCAGTCTCAATGATTTTGATTTAAATAAGTCCCTTTTAAGTCACTATCTATTGCTGAATGAGGTAACATAACGGTGATTGAGACTATGGCTGATTAAATTACACAGAAGTCCTTGCATTGTACAGTGTGAACTGGGTGTTGTCTAAAAACAAACCTCTGAAAACACCATGTATTGCCGTGTATAGCTGTTGCCAAAGACAATGAAACAGAGATCTTTGAGATTGCTACTTTAAGGTTAGAGAAGCGTCGTCGTCATGGTTACAATGATAAACACCTGGTTAACACTATGAAACGGAGAAACTGGTGATGACTCTTTGTTTCACACCTGAAATAAAGCAGCAGTGAGCTGCATCTTCTCCAACCCCTCCTCCTACCACAGGCTTGGCCGCTCTGTATACTACATCACCTGCTCCCGTCCTCAAAGGGAAGCTATGGGTCGCGTAATAACCTGCTCGCACCCAGTGGGCTCATTTTTTAAAGCAGGACAGCCTCCTCAGGTGTTGAGATGCCGACCGTGAAAAAAACTTTAATTACAATAAAGATTTTTGTTTCCTCATTATGTTGTTAAAAAAGCATTACATTTCAGTCACAATGCATTTGAGGTTGCAAATTAGGATTACATAAACGTCATAATTTCTACACGACTGGGATGTGAGGACAAATTCGATTTTTTGATTGATGATTTCAAGTAACAAGGAGGAAGAAAAGTGCTCGGGGTCTGGCCACCAGTTACAGAGTTCTGCCACTCTTCCAGCTCACCCTCCAAATAAAGAGCCCATCTCCAAGTCCTTTACCCCAAACCCAGCTGACCCCCCCACAGCTTGAATTATTCTTTCCATCTTGTTTGCAGCCACTACAGATGGCAATTTGGCTGTGCACATGTCTGAAATGTATTCATGTGCATGTTGGTTTGAGTGTAAACACAGGAATCAGACATGACTCACAGTTAGAGGATATCTCTGGTGATATTCCATATTTTTCTTAATGGTCAGCAAAACAAACAGAAAGGCCAAACCCAGAGATGATTTGTTTTCTTCACGTAGCCAAAGCCTCATACAGTTTAGTCCACTGCCACAGACTTCCAATGTTGTTCAAAAAGTATTAACATTACATTAATGAGCCTTACTATTGCACTGAGTGACATGTTCCTTCATTACTATAAACATGTGCACTGTAGTTTATTTTTGAGTCAGTGTTAAAAACACCTTCCTGCTGCTGTAATTTCATGCCTGTAAATAGCCTCCAACAAAACCACTGTGTATCCCTGAGAAATTATTTGCCAAAAACTGCAGAGCTGATTTCAGAAATCACCAAGCCTTTTTTTTTTTTTTTTAGGTATAGTTCATATTCATAAAGATTTATTTGGAAGGAACAAATGTTCTTGGGGGTGACTGCCACAGACAGGAAGGGGACGTCTCAGACTAACATATTGTTGGTTCTGGTCTTTTCACGTTCATGACTTTTGGCAGCCAATAAAAAAATAGATACTGTATAGACATAAAATCCAAACACTGCACACAATCTGTACAAGCTGTTCCTTGAGCGATCTCCCTCTGTCTGGCAATATTGACTTTCAGGGCCGGGTTCATTTAAGGCGATTGTGGATGAATTTTAGTATATTACAGTAGACATGTAATGATCATTATAATATAATGGCTCATAGCTGGACACTCATTTTATTCACAATCCTTTCAAAAAAGCTTTATAGAGGGGACGTACTATTATTGAATCCATAACAGAAACTACTTCTATATAAAACTACCATCACCATCATCATCATCATCATCATCGCCTCTATGAATTTAATTCCTGATCATAGAGCTCTGTTTACCTCTGGATGACATGTGAGGGAATGAAGCTGTTGCAGCACGAGTGTTTTTGATATATAATTTACACATTCATCTCAGATGCATATTCCTGACCTCCCAGTTCAGTGTAAAAAAGCAAAACATCAGGCTTAACAGCAGAGTGAGTATATTCCATTAATTTATCCCCTTTTAATTCCCCAGAAATCACCCCATTAACGAACATCCCTAATCTACAAACATGGGAATATGCAGCGTGTCTCAAAATACTTTGCATCTCTGACATGTTTGTGATAAATGGGTTATTAATTATCGTATCACAGATCTTTAGCACTGACAGCAGAATTTTACTGGTAATATTAAAAACATGTATGTTCAGTGCTTTGAGGTGTGGGTGGGACCATTTGATGGAAATGCCTAGAGGGCTGCATTTTAACACCGAGGCTGTCAAATCTAGATATGTAAACATATGAGACTTCACACAGTGACAAGGGCACAAGGGGAGAGATCCATCACACAAATGACACCCCCGGATTGTCTTTAAGCTTTCCTGGTGTTGCACACATAAATTAACCTGAGCCAAACTTGGATCAGTCACTTGTGCCGGGGGCGGTGATTAGTGTTTGAACACAAACGTTTTGGAGGGGGGGGATTATCCCTGTCAGCCTAGAGAAGACCCCAACCTTCACCTCCACAAGGTGAAAATCTTGACTTTAGCAAAAGGTTGAATCGAAATTCTGCTCATGTCCTACAACCAATAAATTAACACCAGAGCTCTTATAAATTTATTGTCCTGTTGTTAAATGAAATCACCCAACATTATGGTCATATTCCAAGGTGAGCCCTGAGAACTAAAACCTTTATTGCCATTAACATTTATTAAAACCAATACATTTTCAACACTGAAAATTACGCATCCCTCTGTCTGAGCAGCCACATTATGCCAGCTAACATATTCTGTGAAGTGGGGATTATAGTTTCTATCAAGTCAATTAAAATTTATTAACAACAATTTAAAAAATCAAATAATTAAATAAAAAAAAACACAAATAAAGTCAGTTACCAAGCAAAAACACATCTCTCTGGATTCTTTACTTGATGTTGGTTGAGTTATGTGTTATGATATTTCTTGTGTATCTTTCCTACACTAAGTCTATCTTATGTCTACGCTGCTCCTTCTTCTTCTTTTCTATATAAAACAGAAACACAGCTTGAATTCTTTTATAGTACATATCAGTGATAAATTAGTAAGCTTGACATGAGACTTGCTGTTGTGAAACTGTGCGACTATTGGTTTTACACATCCTTTGCGTGGTGTCATTTTTGCCATTTGGTGAATGTGGGCAGTGTAAATTTAACACCCTCCTTCATTTCTTAGCTTTGCTTTAATAGAACAGGCTATACAGTGGAGGCTATCACCATACAGGGTGGTAATGATTTTCTTTGTTTCATTCAAGTCATGGATTATCGTTGATTATGAAAAGGGTTTGTTTCTGTGGCAGATGGTGCAATAAGACAAATTTATTCTCCACTACAGCACACCCTCATAACATCTCTCTCTCTCCCTCTCTTTATTCATTTATGTGCTCTCTCTCCTCACACCATCCCATCCTTTCCTCTCCTCTTTCTCCCTGTTTTTCAGTCATCTAGTGCTGTTTATCTTTCTTAATCTTCTGTATCTGTTCTTCGATCACCTTCCTCATTAACCCTGGCCCACTAACTGATGCAAGGCGAGGTATCTCATGAAGGAATTAACAGGTGAAATGTATGCTCTTTATCTCAAGCACTGCTGTGCGGCATAACGCCCTTCCCTGCACAACCCGACCAATATCGTTCTCACACTGCGCAAACAAGAAGTTTATATAATTAACTTTCAAAGACATTGTTGAACCAACTCTACATTATAGAGGAGAAGGGGAGCTAAGCGCCTTTCCCCCCTAACTCCAGGGGATTAAGGTAATGACACAGGAAGACAGGAGTAGACAGGTGGTCTGCAAGAAGTCTCCTCCTATTTCATACAGTAATGAAATTGAATTATAAACCTCTACTAATCTCTTCCACAAAGGTTTGGAAGATGTTCCCTCACCTGCAGGTGTGCCAGAGCCCTCCAATCAGCACAACTTATAAAGTCTGATTAACATTTCTACTTAAAGACTCACTCCTGACACCAGCATGGTGCTTTCTGCAGAAAATGCAGTGATGTGTCTCTGCTTTTTGTCTTTCACAATATATTATACGTGTCTAAATGAAATTCTATAGGTTTTGGCACATAACTTAATACTTCTAGGAAGAAAAGGCAGAATCGATATTTAAAAGTAGGATTTGTGCATTAAATCACATTTTAAAAATCGTTTTCTTGCCCTTCCAAAAAAAATCCTTTTTAGGTCCATCATGATCACTTGACATTGCACTGACAGCATGATTATATCCCTTAGCAACAGGTGATAGGGCTATGCTCACACTTCATACTATAGCTTCTCTTCCAAACAATGATAACCATTACACTCACATACACAA
The DNA here is from genome assembly GCF_046630095.1 of Trachinotus anak. Taxonomy (NCBI): domain Eukaryota; kingdom Metazoa; phylum Chordata; class Actinopteri; order Carangiformes; family Carangidae; genus Trachinotus; species Trachinotus anak. Next base: position 3,461,902 of record NW_027273872.1, on the reverse strand, counting down.
AGCTGCATTTTGTACAGTGTACAGTGTATACTTTCGCCTCTATATGAATCTACAGGGGGTTGAGTGTCAAGCAGCATGATTCTCTAAATTTAGTTCAAGGCCATGCCAGTCAAGGAGGCCAGCTCATAACTGTCAAAGCCTGTGAACGAGAGGTGGAAAGAGACAGGAGAGCACACACAAGTCTGCAAATGGTGGCTGCAATATTCTGTATGGAGGAGCACCTCAGCATGTTTATACTCATTCAGTGAGACAGGTGTGGGCATCTTGAGCCTGCCTATGCCTATGTTTCTCCTTGGCTCTCTAAGCCAGCCCCATTCATCATCCTCCAACAGCCCTGCTCTAATTGGGCTGCATCACCACCTGCTGTCACTCACCACCTCCTCCACATAGAGCCGGAAGAGATACAGATGTACCTGGTCCGGCACAGCCCTGTCGCAGCACACCAGCACCGGCATTTGAATTGCATATGTGGGCAGCTGAGCCCCAGCAGCTACACTGAGCTGATCCCAGGCACTGCTCTCTCCTTTTCTCCCCGCCGGTGCCTGCCTGTCCCTCTATCCACAGTGGAGTGGAAGCCTGGTAATGATGTGGCCTATCAGTTTAACTAGAGACGGGGCTACAACACTCCAGGGCTGGAGGCGTCGTCGTGGGTCCCCCCCAATATAGCAGGGACATTAGACATTCCTCTTCCTTGGGTACCATGTCTCTTAAAGTTTTGCGAGGCCTAGTTTCATAATAGATCTTGTCTTATTTGAGAGGAGCCTGCCACTTCAGATAAGAATTGCAGATACCCTTTAGCTGCCATGTAGAGCTGGAAGACATCTAATGAGCCTTTGAGATTTCCCTGCTAAACCTACCATAAAACGCCCGGCGTGCATGCAGACATGGCTTCAATTTGTCTGAAAGGAATTTCAAGGTTTCAAGTTTCAGCATATAGACAAGACAGTAACCAAAAGTCTCATTTGCTCAATTTGATTTTATTAATAAATAAAGGATTACCTCTTTGGTTCAACGGAAGATTGGGTTAAGATTTGTAAGGGCTTGGCTTTGTCTAGTTGAGCTAACCAAGGGGAGATTTGCATTTGTTCATTCTGTTGCTTTTCTTCATTCTGCATTCTGTATACTTTAATTTGCAAATATCCTTGTCCATCCCCATTAGCGGCTGACAGCAGCAAGGAGGGGTGAATTTTATATGAGTGCAACACAGAAAGTCCATTGTAAGTGACAGTGGCTGATACCAAAAGCTTCATTTATGATGTACGTCCTGGTTTATGTCGAACCGACTGAGCTGACATATTCATGGTCAAAAAAAAGGTAGATGAGCAAAAGAGGACTTTGACAAATTATTGTGTGGCTTGTGTGTCTGTCTCGGGTTTTACACAAAAGCATGTGACAATGAATCTTCACTTCTCTCCAAACCTGTCTCCTAAAAATGTGTTTTATATGATACTAATTTGCTTTCCCAACTACGTTGTGATGGGAAATTTAACTAGGGATTCAGCAGGCTATGATTTCTGTCATGTAGGAGATGCAATAAAAGTGTAGCAGCAGAGTCCAGATTCACATCCTGAGTCATGCACAGTGTGGTTGGGTTTAGGTGAAAAAGAAAAACATTGGGGAAAGATCTTAGTTTGGGTTAAATGTTAATATAACAAGCACATATTGTGCCTCAAGTCACTTTTGAATTTTTTTAATATTTAAGATCAAGAATCAACATCTTTCCCTTAAGTGTAGTAAGCGCTTACACAAAACCACACAAGTGTTAATGTAGCTCTAGTTGCTATGAGCAGATATGACAGGAAAAACAAATTAATGTTGATTTGATTAAAACAAATGTAATTCAGGTGGCCTTACATTTGTCTTCAAACATATTTGCTGTTGCACATTAGCAGTATATTAATGTGGTTTCTATGAAACAGGGTTGCACTTTCTGAAGCCAAACTCTTGTGCTCACTTGATATAATTTCTATCTTTACAAATCCTCCAAATTAAACTACAACAACAAAAAAAGAGCCCTTTTGGCAAGACAGCTTTTGCCAGTGCCTTCCAAAACTGTTGGAAAAATAAATCTTTTTTATGACCTAACGATGTTAAAGGTTGGTTAGATTTAGGCACAAACACAACTTGTTTAGTATTAGATAAAGAGCATGGATACTTTGTTGAGCTTATTTTATCATTATTATTACAATAATGACCTCTTGGTTATGGTCATGGGCTCGATCACGGTCATGGTTAAAAGGAACCAAAGATGACTGTCTATAGGAAACAGGAGTCAAACAACAGTCTGCCATGAACCAGTTAAGTCCCACGTTTTGTTTTTCCACCCATCTCCCTGCCCCCCCTCCTCATGCAGACTGTGGCTCCATCACAGTATCACCCAACTTTTTTCTCTTGGTCTTGGTGAACAAACTGATTTCACTGATGTATTTACTGTCATAAATAAGGAGACAAGCATAGGGACAATTTGACAATTTGAAGTTATTATGTGGCTTCTGTATCCTGGTCAACCAATAATGGGTATGAGTTTATCTGTTTATAATGAAGACGACACCAAATGGATTTAATTTGGACCCTCACTATGACTTCAGCGTTTTGAAAGCAAATGTAACTAAATGAAAGAAACTGCAGTGAAGCTCAAATATCCCTCCTTCTTTTAACTGTAATCCACTCTTTCTGATCCGTCCTAATGCTGCTGCCATATCCTGCTTCCTAACTTTTGAGACAGGAAAGTTTGAGATGTCAATTTTTATGTTTCAGACTACATAAACTTGGCTGCTTCCTGGAGACAACATTATTATGGTTTAAGTGATCTAACCATAATGACGCGTCAGCTGCACAGACAAAGCACAGGATGTTGACTTTGATTGTAAAAAGATGGAGCAGTCATTTCAGGTTGCTTTGTATTGATGGAGAGTGCTCTGCAGGCAGCGAGTGCATGATGAATCATTCAGTCATTTGAGAGTCTAGGGGTCTGTCCCAGTGCCCACACTTGTGGTATTTCCAACTAGTCAAGTGCCTACTTGTGTGACGTGTTTCCATTAATTGCGGATAGTGCACAAGTACCTGTTAAGATTGGAAGTAAGTGGAGGATTTTCAGGACACAACTGAGCACACTTTGTTAATGAGGTCAACCTGTTGCTCGTGCAAATACATGGTCACACAATGTGGTTCTTTCATTCTTTCACTCTAAAAACAAATATAGTAAGTAATTAGGCACTATTTATTAACTAACAAAAGCAACAGTAAAAACACACTGAGGGCTAAAGGAGTGAAACTGTAAAGGCACTGCATGGAGAGCTACATAGAAGTTATGCTGTACAAATAAAAAAGAGACAAAATTAAGATTACTTTTGACAGACTGGTTCTTTGTGATAAAAATGAAAACTTCAGGGTAAAGCTTATAAAACATGTTTAACAACAACAGTGACTACATTTATAATATCATTTGACATATGCTTATCGATAAAAATCTTTACTTAATTAAATTTGGAAAGATTGTCCATTTTACAAAAAATGACAACCATCTGCTGAGGTACAAAACTGATGAATGTTAGGATGTGAATAAAAGAGATGTTTAAAGTTTTAAAATAAATGTATCTTAAAATTCTGAGGCAGGACAAACATTACTAAGGTTTTATCAGATTTCTTCAGTTTTAGACATTTGCCAGTTTATACATTTAGAATAACATTTATTTGTTATCGCTAGACTTTTTTTTTTTCATTGTTCCTCATTCAAGATCACCAAATGTCTTTAATTTCCTTGCCAGTGTAGCTCTTACTGCACTTTTCATACCTATGGGATATGGAACTCATAAATTGCAGGGTTGTTTCTTTGATCCTTGGCTCTTCCTGTCTAAACCCCAAACTGCCCCTTATTTTACAGTACCATACGCATGGTTAATGTGTATGTTTGGAGAAATGACTCTAATAACAGAGCATATAATTGTATTCTCACTAAATCCAACACATCATGAACTTAATTAGTGTTTTTATCTTGCAGTTAGTAAATTATTGTAGCCATAGTCCTGACTTGAACACCCCTGGAGAGACCTGAAAATGGCGGTCCACTGACGGTCCCCGTCCAACCTGACAAATGTGCAGAGAAAAGAAGAAAAGAAGAGAAAATCCCCAAATCCAGATGTGCAAAGCTTGTCATGTTGTAACAAAGAAAACTCTGGAATTCCTACCAAAGGTGCTTCAACAAAATGCTTCTGTCAATGTGATATTTCAGTTTCTCCTTTTTAATAACTTTGCAAAAATTTCAAAATTTCAGTTTTCACTTTGTCATGGGGAACTGGGAAAAAATAGGTTTTTAAATTGTACTTTAGCATAAGGCTGCAACATAACAAAGTGTTAAAAAAAGGGGGTCTGAACACTCTCTGAATGGACCATAAATGCAAAGACCACAAGTGCAGGTAGTGGGACCAACTGGACCAGAACTCCTGCAGGTTCCGTCTTCCAGCTGACAGCGTGAAGCCAGAATTAATGTTTATAGAATGATCAAACAGTGTACGGACACTTCCTTTGCACCAATTTACATCATTTCCATGTAATTACAGCCTTCAATCAAAACTGCTTGTGTGTGTCTGGCAGAAACTGAGAGAATGAAAGTGGTTCTCCCTGATGTTCTACATTCAGTTTTGTTCGTTATTTTTTTCTCTGCGGGTGTTCAAAGGTAAAGTCAACATCATACATTATAATTTATCATAATTAAGTAACATTGTGGGGGTGCATTATTATTACAGATGGTAAATAATCAAGTGAAGCCTAGATTAACTTTATTATGCATGTAGGACATTCATTTGGTCAGTGGTGCAAACAAACCTACACAAAGACAGTAAACAGTACACAAAACAGCAAACACTACGCAAAACAATACATCATCCGGAGATAACACAGCCCCATCACCTCCCTCTACCCCTCCCCAAACACACAAACTGACACACAAAGGAAAGAAAAACAGCTGTGCAAGTCTACCCCCCACTTCCATCACACACACAGATAAAGCAGTTGTGCAAATAAAACCATAATCATATGAATAAATTAATGTGCGATGGTAAAACATGTAAGACAGTAATACCAAATACCAACATCACACACGGTGCCAGCTGTTTAACACATTAATGGGAACAAAGAACTGCCTAAGCCTTGCTGATCTGACTTTGCACTGCAGTATTCTGTACCTCTGACTCAGCTCTAATTCCTGAAGTAGAGTTTGAGTGGGTCACCAGAGCAGATGGATGAGACCGAAACACTTGCTGCTACCTTCAAACTCACACTGCCTCTGTGAAACTGAGGCTTTAAAGCCAAAAATCAAACAGATGAGTATTTAGTTTCAGCATATCATTACACACCTGCTTTGATATTCCCCTTAAAAGCTATGATTCAGCAGTTTCTCTAATATAGTCAGCTTTGTCATTGCTGTAATTATGGTGTCCCTCGGTTGCTTCAGGTATAAAATATGTTACTGTGTCATTTGCGAGTTATGCAATGCAAAAATGGGAAGGGGTCAGTCATCACTGGGAAATTGGACCCTAGAAGAAATTCTTCTGTTTGAAGTGCTGTTCACTCGGTGGGTGAGTGCTGCATGTGCGGAGGTATGCTAATGAGGACATGCTTTGATTGGGCCACCCACGTCAGTGACTCCGGCTGACAAAGGTGCACAAGGCTGCATCCGCCAGCCTCATTAAAGCCCTGTCCAATTATAGAATAGTAATTGATCATCTGCTTTGTGTGTTTCTGCCCTCTCTCCTTGTCTCCAAAGTACGCTCGAGGTCAATTTAAAATGCATCAAAGCTGTTACATGGTTAAATCCCCACAGACAGTTACTGGCCTCCCTTGGCTTTTTGTTAAGCTTGTACAAGCACCTGCGTACTAAGTGTTGTCCCTGTTTTCCAGTTTATCACCGCCTCCTCATGCATCGTTAACACGAATTGTGATACTCTGGGGACTTGAGGGTGAAATATGAAGGGCTCCTATTTGACTGTTAGTAATATAGAGCGGGTTACCCATTTCAATTCTGTTTCTGTAAATAAAGCTACAGTATAAATAGGTCTTGCTCGAAATGATAAATGTGACTGAATCTGTAAATTATTCCAGGTAGAAAATGTTGAAGCAAGTCAAAACAAGTAATTAGTATGATATAATGTGTGATCATAGTATGTTTATGTGTTTATCTTACTGAAAAACACAGGGGCCTATAAGAGTGTCAGTCAACCATGTTGAAATCATACTTTGAGCCAATATCCCCCACCTCACCCAACCCTCTCCCAGTCTGTTGTTTCAAACTGGGAGAAATGATTTCTTGTTTTCCTTTTAGATGAGACAGGGTGGCATGGGATCCTGAACTCTCCAGCGCAAATAGAGAGAAATAAACATTGAAGTGAGGCTGTCACAGCCACCGACAACCATCAGGATGTCGAAACAACACTGGCACAAACATGCCAGTGCCTTCAGATCTCCATATTTAGATACGTGCGCTGTGAGTAAGCGCAGGAGGAGGCTGACTTTAAACAGACTCACAGAGCCTTGGTTTCCATATTGACAGGGACTAAGTTCAACTGACTCTTGAATCAATCAGTGACAGAGGTCTAATTTATCTCTCAATTAGATCTCTCCTACTGTATTTGCCTCAGTTTGCCATGATTTGTATGCCAACCAAGATGGCTCCACTGCTGCCCCATTATGAATAGAGACACTGCCTTTGTGGTCTCATTATTAAATAAGTGAGGGGATGAGGAGGCAGACAAACGTTTTTAAGGCTTGTCGGAGAAGACGCCATGGCCATTAGAGGCTGAGCATTAACAACAGCAAGAAACAACACAAACCAGAGGGGGTGGGGGGGGTGGGGGCGATGAGCTGGACAAGGCAGAGGGATCTGTAATTATGGTAATATTGCCACCTTGTTATTGTAGCCTGTATTGCATGAGCTCTGGCTGTGAGAGTAGCTCAATCGAAGACAGAGCAAATTATACAGTCAGTTCATTTTGTGTTTTGTTTCTGCAACTTATTCTGCAATATTTGTCAATACTATAATTCATTGCTGCATCAAAACAAAGGAATGATGAATGCGAGTTAACAATAACCCCTGGACTTCATAACAGCCTGGGCATCGTCAACGGCAGGACTGAATGCATTAAATGCAATATGAATCGTCCCTTTATTGATGCCATTCATTACAATGATGAAAGCTCTTGGTAATTATCAATTTTGTTTAAGCACATCTGAGAGCTTTGTGTGGCACACTAATGGACGCCACCGGTGAAGCCAGTCATTCAGATTTGTGTCAACGAGTCATTAAGCCGCCTTTGAGGGAAGTCTGCAATCTGATCCATCATGACAATAATGAGACGAAGATGAACTCATCAATTTCACTCTCCCAAGCACTGCACATGGCTTATAGATAACAGTCTGTCTATGCCTCCGTGACTCACTCTACTTGGCACCGTCTTTCATCCTCTTTGTAACATCTTCACCTCTCCACGAGACTTTCCTGTCTCTCCATAACCATCTTTTCTGTCACCTCCTTTTGAAGTCCAACATTGTCACCCAAACCACTACTACGATCCTGTCCAATTTTGCCTCTCTTTACCCCTCCCCTAGCAGAACAAACAAATGCATGCATTTCTAGCCAATGCGGCACCTCATGCAAGTCATGTCAATTCTTGTTTATATAGCAAGTTTGCACACACTTAATTCATTATGCTTCAAAAATTCATAAAAAGAAATACAAGTAAAGAAATGAATGTGCGTGACAAATTTTGTTTTTGTTTTGTTTCTGTTGTTGGTGTTTTGTTGAGGCATTCTTTGATTTTAATTTAACCCTGTGGTTCTGCAGAAGCATCGGAAAATGAGTGAAGGTATGAAACTAGAGGAAAGTGAGTGGTTTGACAAAGTTAATTTGTTTTCCTGTGTTCATCTTTTCCTCAACAGATTTACTTCATCTAAAATGATGTTAAGCTCCCTTAAATTGCTTTGTTTTGATATGAAATTTCTTTGTGCAGCTCTTCATTATGCCTTCTTCACACACTACCTAACCTCAAAGGCTACCTTAACATGAGATTGTTCATTTAGCCTTTAAAAATTTTCCTACCTGTGACCTCAGGCAGCTCCTGCAGTTTCCATTTCCTCAATCTGCAGTTCATCATGAAGCTGGCTGATCATAACCAGCACTTAATGATTCATGAACAGAGAAACTAATGGAGTACTTTACACGTTGTAATCGAATGAGGCCATTATGGTGAAACTAGCTGCTTACTGGGGACTTTGATCAAAGAGGGATTCGGGGTATGATCATGAAATGCATCAGATGTGGAAAGATGGCACAGACTGACATCAAGCTTTTGGACGTAGGTCCACATTAGCATGTCTTTGAAAGAGAGGGAGCATGCTGGCACACAAGGTCATAAAACTGGCGAAGTCTTTCCTAAAGCAGACTCTTCAACTTGCCAATGGCTTTTCAAGAGCAAGAAAAAAGGTTGTGAGAAGGTCCTGATCACAATAGTGAATTTTAATTAAAGAAGAGACATAAAAAAAAAAAACACAAAAGAGGTTGAGAACTGAGTTTCATTTTGCCTGGGTATTCCTCTTCCTCACTATCATTCTTTGCAAGATGCATTATTACAAAAGATGGTCTTGGAATTTAAAACCTATATGACAGCTAGCACTGAGGACTCTTTGAACTTCTGCTGCTGTGGTTCAGATATGGTCATGTTCAGATGGTTTTCATGAAAAAGAGAACAAAACCAACACTGACTGTCAGTCAAAGATGGCCCACAAGTCCCCGTCTCCTGTGTCATGGTCAAACATTTGTCCGCCCAAGCATCCACCCCCATTTTTGGCTTGTTTTGTGGCAGGATAGGAACATCACATGACCTCTGTCTTTGCATCTCAACACGAAACAACACCCAACCAAACCAAAAACAATAATATGCCCTCTATCTATAAGCACTCAAGGAAACCATACAGGATACAGTTAAAAAAAACAAGCAATAATGCATCATCATCACCAAACAAAGCAGAGATAAGTTAATATAGTAAATAGATATAAAACATACCATAAGCAATAGAGAAGATCTGACTGAACATGCAAATTTGAAAAGGTGCATCTTGAGAGTCAATAATTCGAATGTCACGTGGGAGAAAATTCCAGAGGCGAGGGGCAGAACCACTGAAGGCTCTAGACCCCATGGTAGTTAAGCAGGCAGATGGTGAGGTAAGCTGGATAGCAGAAGAGGATCCAAGAGTACAGGAGGGTAAGTAGGTATGAACATGTTCGGACAGAAATAAAAGGTATGTAGGGCCTTAAAGGTGAGAAGCAGAATTGTGAGGTCAATATGGTATTTAACAGTGAAGTTTCTGTAGAACAGGAGCAATATGTTTTATTGGAAGGGGCTCTGGTAATGATATAAGCAACTGCATTCTGGACCAATTGAAGTTTGTGTAGAGACTTGACAGGAAGTCAGAACAGGACAGAATTACAATAGTCAATACTAATGTAATCAGAGAGTGAATGAGAATGGTAGTGCTGTTAGGTGTAAGCGACTGACAATTCAGATTCAGATTCAGACATTTAATTAAACCAAGTGGGAAACTTGATTTGGGGTCAGGTGTACAGATAAAAAACAACACAAGTCAAAGATGATTAACATTGCACAGATGGAAATATGCAGACAAAGGAACATTAATGTTTATGTGCTATTCAAAAGATAATGTGCTGTCCAAGATGACACCCAGACTCTTCACCTGAGGGAAAGGAGGAACTATAGAATCATCAAGTCAGAGAGAAAGTATCATGTTCAGCCAAAGTAGATTTAGTACCAATGAGGAGAACCTACATTTTATGGCTATTGAATTTGAGAAAGTTGTCTGAGAACCAGGCTTTTCATTTCCAGAAAGCAATCAGATAGGGAAGTAGGTGGAAGAGTGGAAGAAGATTTGGTGGATAGATAGAGTTGTCATCTGCATAACAGTGAAATTGAATGCAGAGTGTCCTTAAAATATATAACCCAAGAGTAAAAGATAAATAATAAATAGAGATATGATCTAAACCAAGCAAGAGAGCTTCCAAACTGACAGAATTTTGTCTTTTTTGGGGAGGAAATTTATTATTTTCACAACAACAAGACAAAACATGTATCGTTTTATTGAAATTGTCCAAATTTTTGATTTCACTTTCTTTCTAAGAGTCAGAGATCAAAAACTTGTCTCCGTCTCTCACTCAGTCTGTATATATAAAGCTACATCTACAAGGTGGTAGGCTTAGCTTAGTGTAAATGCTGGAAACAGGAGTAAACTTTCTACCTTTCCTACCTCTCTACAGAGCCAGGCTAGCTTCTCCCCTATGCTTCCAATGTTTATGCTAAGCTAAGCTAACATGCTGCTGGCTGTACCTACAGATGTAGCATTCAGAGAGGAGAGTAGTACCAATCTTCTCATCTTATTCTTGGCGAGAGAGAGCACATAAGACCATTACTCAAAATGTTGAACCATTTATTTAAGAATTTTTACAACTGAACATCACATCAATGCTGATGTGTTTTTTTTCTATTAGGGAAAATCCTTCATTCATTACAACAAATTCTACTTTTATCACAAATGTCAGAGCCACAACAAGCGTAGCTCTGTGGTAATGCCAGCTATCACACACTGCTGGATAAGCTGTCAGATGATCTACAAATGAGAATCTAATTTTGATTAAACTATTTTAAATCTGCTTCAAAATCTAAAAAAGAAAATGGCAAAAACACTGGTTGTGTGTGAGAATATATAGATTGGTATACTGTATATACAGTACACACACACACACACACACACACACACACACACACACACGCGCGCACTCTCTCATTTTCATTTATGGCAATTTGGTCTCTACAGTTTACCAGACCCACATGTCTAAACCTTGGGAAGAAAACATCAGCAAACAATGCAGACTTCACACAGAACACTCCACTCCACATCACATACCATTCATATATTTACAAAGACACACATCAGCAGTCATATCTGTAATCATGCTGCCACAGACACACACAAACATTCATTCACCTCTCTCTCTCTGACTCTTTGTTTGTCTCTGTTTCCTGCTCTGCTACATCTCTTAGCTTTGCACCCACTTCTTGGGTGCCAGCACTTGTTGGAAGGAAAGAAGTGTTGACAATTGTCTTCTCCTGCCTTGTCACCAAACAACTTTGTCACACTTCACTGCCAACTTAATTCTCAGACATCCCTGTCAAGAAATGACATTTAATTTTCACACCTCCTCTCTCTGCTATTCTTTCTTTCATGAATTTTATTTTCGAGCACACCCCCAGTGCATTGGCTGTCTGGCGGTATCGATATCTCTGACAGTATGGGAGTCTTTAACTCAAATGAACACTCCCACTATCTTTGTCTTTCTTCCACTTGCAACATATTTCAACAAAGGTGAGTCATCTTTAAACACATTGTCACCTCTACACTGCATATAATTACAGTACATCATTTATCTATCTGACTTCTTGCACCTTTTTTCTCTCTTAAAATGTATTACTGTAAGTGACAATCACTCAATAATCCCTTTGTTTTATAGGCTTTTGGGCACAAAAAAACCTTTCACTAGATAGATAGATAGATAGATTTGCTGTGTTTGAAGGAGCAAGGACTGAACACTTTCCCATCTCTTTCTTAGCCCAGTAAATTAAAATGCTGCTCCACTTCTTAGTTTTCATAAGATTAGAGAGACTGCATGTTCTAGTCTGCCGTTTTATCCTCCCCTTTACATGTAGGATGAGAGCTTAACTTCCTGAGGGTTTCCATTTTAGCCAGGATCAATGGCCAAGTGCTCATTGGCCAAAGTGACTTTGGTCCTCAGTGCTCAGCCTCCTGAGTGAGCCATGGTTTGACGGTGCTGCCCACATGAGCAGAAAATAGAGCTTAGAAGAACTGTGCCCGTCTACCTCAACTCTATTTCCTCTCCACAAGTTTCAGGCAGTTATGACAGGTCCTTTTCATGGTTTAAGTAGGTGACTGGAGGGAGCTGATCCAAATGGCCGAAACAGCCCTTGGTTCATTATCAAGAGGCCTAGAATTTGAGATTATAGGTGATTACACTCATCCATCCCCTTTTTTGAAAAAAAGAGAAATCTGTTTAATCCCCCTCTCTGGTGCAGCTTCGGAGGGCGCCCAGGGACGGCTGGCATCCATCGCAGGCCTAAAAAAAGCACAGAACATACGGAACCAGGAGGAGCCCTGGCCCCGGCTTGCGGGGAAAAAGGCCAGTTGGCCAGCGAACAAGAGGTGCTGGGTCTGATCGGGCAGGGGGAGACGCCACTTGGCCGCAGATCACAGCGGTCAGTTGGGACATCGTTGGCCCGCCGGCTTGCGTGGGGAGCTCTCATGGAAAATGGAAGGGGGGAGCAGGGAGTTCAGTGTTGACCTTAGACTCTGAGCTGCACTCACAACACAGCAGCATCCTCCTTCCCTCTGACAGCCTTGAGTGACAGCTCTCAGAGCTGCATGTTTGCTGCACTCTCACTCCTACGCTTTCTGATGGATTGTCAATGCCAACATGCTGATTTAGTGTGAGGGTCTTTCACAGCTAGTTTGAAACCCTTTTTTCATGTAAATAGTATTTTCCACAGATTTTGCAATAAAATGGTTTACACCTTTCCTTTTAGTGGAGACCCTGTTAGAGAGGCTAACAGAGGGAATCCACCCGCAACATAAATGTTTCACTACATTGTTTCTTGTTTGAAACCAGTCCTTTGAATCCATCTGTGGACTTAAAGAATGGGAGCCTGGTGAGCAGACTCCATTTAAAGTTGGAATTGATGGATCATATTGATCACCTAGAGAGTTTTGTTCTCATTAAATGCTGCCGCTTAGGTCAAGTTCACACATAACGCCTCTCTTCTGAGTAATTCCATTTCAACAGGGCATTGAGCTATTCACAAGGCATTTTGGGAGCTGTGAAACACAAATAACAGGGGTTTTTTTTCTTATCTTTGTCAATTTAGCATTTATTCCTTCCTTCCCTGATGCTGTTTCATAAATTTTTATAAGGAATAGAAATCACTAGCATATGAGCAAACACTAGAGAGTGGTTAAAAATCATTATAAGATGTGCACGGCTGTGTGAATGAAGTTTTGATCTTTTTTGTCAATTAGACGGAATAAATAAAGGTGAAACAGTCAAAATTCTGTAGTGTCTTCCTTGTCTCTTACTGAAATTCATTTGGACTCGCAGCTGTATGTGAAGTTATTAAAGTATTAAGCTTTTTCCCACTTTCTCTGTGTAAAACATTTAAATTAAATCTAGAGGAAACAATAAATGCTCTTGGTTCCAAACCTTTTTAATCTGCATCTCCTTAAAGTAAAAAAGTGTCAAATTGCATAACATATTCCATCGCATAAGTTAATGAGTTGTGAGCAAGTCTACCAATTTTCCACTGTAAATTTCTTCTCTCATCAAAATATTTTCTAAAGGTTGAGGATAAAGCTTTGTGCAGTATTTCACGACAGAAAAATAAAAATTAAACCTGTAAAATTGATTTTTTTTTTTTTGCCCACTTGGGGGCAGCACAAACAAGTTGTGAACACAACATTAACTTATTACTTAGTTTAGCATTGTGTTTGTATCCACCTGAGCCAGGTAAGTCCAATATTCTCACTCCTTTTAGCTCTGTTTTGGTCCCCACCAACTCCCGAGGGAAATATTCCATATCTTATGTGTGTGTATTATCTGTATATGTGTGTGTATGTGTGTGTGTGAGTGTTAAAGCTATATCTGACTGGAACTGCAGTTCCCCCTTTCACATATAAGTAGTTATGCGATCAGTCACTATTGAAATAATTGTAGCTGCTTTTAGATAGAGTCAGAAAAAATTATATATCTTTGTGCTGCTTTCCTATTCTATTAATCATTTCGCAGCCCCTTTCATTTGTTGCATGGCCTCTTGGGTGGGTCCCCAACCATCATGTCACTGAGCCTGTCAATGCAATACAATCACATAAAAACCAGCTGCACAGTCAAATGTTCAAGCTGGTTTTAAAATGTTCTCTGGTTGTTATATAAGTGTTGTGGCCGTGACTACTGCCCTGTACAGTGATTAGCAATGTGAAGCATTTCCATCTGACATATACACTGGAATATCATGGAAATAGGTTGCATTCTTGTTGCATTGGCATGTGCTGGACAGAAAACCTGACATTCATTGTTTTCAATAAGCGAGCAACAGTAAATCCATAAAGTACCACCTCCTGTTCTGCAGACAGAACTTGACAACAAAAGCTGAATCCTCCCAGCCTTCACCATCTATAGAAGAAAGGATAAACAAGAGTAGAAGGGAAAAAAAAAAAAGTCTGACAAAATGGATGCAGCCAGATATGTTTGTGCAACAGCTCTTCTTGTGCTGTTGTCCAATAAAGATGAAGCAGAGAACAGGCAAGAGCTCACGTCATCTAAGTTTCCATTTCAGGTTTTCAGGAAAAGATTTGCCACCTAATTGATGTTTTAAAATGAAACAGAATTTTCAAATAGATTTTTTGTTGTATCAATCTGCATCGACCCGCTTGTTTTCACAGGAAACAACATCAACAAGATTATGCACAATGCTCTTTATAATGCTATAGACGGCAGATACCTATGAGTTCAGTGATGTTATTGATGACATGAATACATGGATGACACTGGTTTGATGTTTTATGAAGATACCTGTGGCATTCTTATGCTCTAGTTTCCAACATACGAGCAGTCTGACCAAGACATGTTCTGCAGAATTGCTTAAAGATAACAATGGATTGTGATCTCACTGATCTGCAGCACTGAAGACACAGATTAACATACCGCTTGTCCTTTCTTAATTGTCCTGTTACTCTGGCATAACAGCAGATGATCAAGACACAGAGGTGACCGACAAAAGTGCCTTTGTACCTCACCATCTCAAAAACAACTTCTCTCCCCTCACTCCCATCCCCAGCTGTCAGCGCGACAGAGTGAAAGTCAGGTAAGGACTCTTTCTGCGGGGCATCACAATCACAACACAGATGAGGGCCAGACCACACTGCTGGGAGGAGGAACGGCCCCATGACCAAAAACGGTGCTCATGATTCATTCATTACATCGTTAACAGGTTTCCAGAGTGTCAACAGCTTGTCTTTGAAGTGATAATCTTAACATTGAGGGTGTCCTTGAATTTCTTCTCTCCATTAAAATGGTTAATAGGAAATGATTTCTATAACTCTGCAAGGAGGAGTTCCCTGAGCCTCCTGTTAGTTAAACCATGTCTTATAAATCTTTGGGGAAAAGACAGAAAATATAAGAAGCTCCTAGAAAGCTTGGGGCATTTCTCTCTCACTCTGTGTTCCTCTCACTATATGAACCAACCAATGTTTAAATAGCTATTACAGCTAAAAATCTACTGCAAGCAAATATATAGACAGAATATAGAGTATATAGCAAGGATTTTAATTTAAACCTGTAATTAACTGATTTTTAGACATTTATTTCAGTTATCTATTTTAAACATGTCTGTGAAGTCATACAGAAAATAAGCATCAAAAGAGGTTGTGACTGTTTTTTATCTTTGTCATACATTTTTACTGTGGTTTAAAGAATCTTAATTTTTCCTTCGCTTCATCCAATTGTCCACAACCAGTTATCATTGTGCAGTGATGTCTTGCACCGGCGAGCTATGGAAGCTACAGAGGCGTGATAGAGCAAAGCGAACTGATCCACTGGCTCAGAGAGAGAAAACAGATGAGAGTGTCCTCCCAAATGCTGGCATATGTTTACATTCAAGTGACAAAGCTGTTTAACATAGAGATGACTGTCAATCAGGGGGAAATTATATGACACAGTTGTGAATATATGGAGGAGGCTGGGGGGGTTGGAAGGGTGAACAAAATGTTCAACATAGAGGAACGACTCCTGTTTTTTTTTACCATCAGTCAGTTGTTTTTTTATCAGGACTACGATAATTCCAGGACCTTAACCAATCACCTGTTATTTCAAAAATCATCATCAAAACTTGTGACTAGCCTCCAAGACACACACATAAGAGCCACTTTTAATCACAGTCAACAAATAAGCCAATCAAGACAGGTACAACTGCAATACAGAGAGAGGACATCCCAAAATGTTTCCTAAGTAAACCTCTCTCTAATTAATGTGTTTCAGGAAAGCAAAGGTAAAATAAAATATTATATTTGCAACATTAACATCAACAAAAAGCAGAGGAATCTCTGTAATTCTTCCAAGAACAGTCAAGACAATTCAACCAACAACCAGCAACAACCAGCAACAACCAGCAACAACCAGCAACAACCAACAACAACCAACAACAACCAACAACAACCAACAACCAGCCCTTTCCAGTCTCAGGGGAGAAACCACAAACATCAAGATCAAATTCTGTCTGCTTCCAGAGACGCCAACATTGAGCCTGGTTATTTATTATCCAGATCAATATCATATACTTTCTGCAATTACAACATAGAAGCTGAACAGATCAGACAGGTGTTGACTGAACTCAGTCAGTTTTTTTGGCAGTTTATCCATCGTTGCAGCGTTGTCGAGTATCACACTGTATTTTTTACAGTGAGGTTTTTGTGTCATTCTGTTTCTTCCTTTATGCGGATGGATCATAGCTCATATTGTCAGAGCAGCATGTCTAAGACAGAACTCAAATATATCTGTCTTGTACAGTAGCTGTTTTGGAGCGTTTATTAGTAGATATGGAAATTAGGTTCAAAGAATAAGACCATCAAAGAGGAGTCTTGAGACCAGACATGAGCACAAATCCAGAAAGAAGGACTACAACACTGCTACTGTTCAGTGGACAGACAATCATGTTTTAAACAAAGGCAAAAGAAAACGATTCATGTTCCCAAATGCTGTTGTTAATTTTCAGAACAAAACATGTAGCGTCAAAAGAAGATGAATATAATGGGAACATCCAGCTTAAAATCTGTCACATCAAAGAAATCTTTTAATACCAGCACAATTTATTTTGACTCTTCACCCTAAAACACTGATATAATTCACTGTCTTACTCATTGTATGATTTAAAGGAGCCAAGAGCAGTGGTAACGATTCCCCGCAGTAAGCATAATCCAAGCTTATTTCAAGCTTATGTTCTAAGAGGGGACTTTAAGCACAGGCATATGGTGATAGCTTTATATCACACTTAGTGATCCCAGTGGGGGTTCTAATCAATAAAGGACATGCTCTTTAGATGTACGAGTGTGTGTTTCTGCATGAAATCCAAAAACGAAGCCTTTTTGCTCAAAGAACAGTTGACTCTGCCGTCCATGCTTTGACATCCAGGGAACAGAGCAAATTAAGCAACTGTCATACTGTGGCTTTTAATCATTTTGTTATGCAGTGATGAAACAATTTATAGCCGGGTTTGTGCTCAGATCAGATGGACGAAAAACTGCCTTGTATGAAATATATAGTATAAAAAGTACTTTTTAAGTAATATGATAAGGGGGAGACAGATAGGGATCTTTTATTGTCCCCAGTTTTCTTAGAGACACGCTCCCCATAGGACTTGGTGTATGTTTAGTTTAGCTGGAGGTAGGGGTTGATTCAGAGAGGGAGATAAGCTCTGCTCTTCATAACTGGGCCATTTAGTCCCTTGTGACCCAGCCTCTCTGCCTTTGGCAAACACATCATTTTATTGTGACCCCAGCCGGCAGCCAAACAGCCAGCCTGTAAGCCATCAGTAATGAAAAGCACTAATTCCAGCCTAGTGAACACAAGCAGAGAGGCCCAATTCATATTCATGTGCTGAGCTTCTTCCTTGCACTTCGTGTCAACCCATTCATCCATTCATTGCAGTCAGACCACCCCTAGCATATAGCATCCTCAATTTACTTGACAAGCAGAGTAGGCCCTCAAGGTTCATCTCAACAACAATTAACAATTTAAAACAATTTAATGGCTGCAACTGTTGTAAAACAGGGAACTGGAACCATTAGGGTTTGTCTGTAGTGCAACCTTAAAAAAAAAATCATTAATACACATTTAAAACAGTTAGAAATGATCTCTTAAATCTTCTGATGCTACCACTGCATGCTTGAGTGGTTCTTACATACGAAACATATCATTCTCATATAGTATGACATTTTCTTGAGGTTTGATAAATTACTCTGCATCTCATCCAACTGAGACGCTCTCTCTTATGCTTTTAGCCCAAAGCTGGAGATTAAAAAATGAATCTACAATTCCCCTGTTTAGCGATCACACATGTTTAAAGGTATTATGCACCCACAGGAGACTTTGCATGTAATAAAGTGTGTATTCTCAGCCGGGTGCATTTGCGGAGGCTAGACATGCCAGCAGGGCTTCAAAGCCCACGTCTGGGTGATTCCAACAGCTGTTTCTATGAGCCTGGGGAGAGAGAGCGTGTCAAGTAGGATGTCTTCTGCTGTCACAAGCTCCTCAAGGTGTTTATTAAAAAAATGTTAATGCCATCAACATAACACACTCATTGAGATTTGGCCCTTGTGACAAGGATCTGGCAGTACCCGACTGTTTCAGCTTGTGGGATGGTCTGGAAGTGTTTTTCACACCCACACAGCAGGAGGTGTTAGTGGGCAACATACTTCACTGAGGTCCCCGAGGCCCCATGGGATTTACTTTAGATGTCTTAATATCTCTGGTGTTGGGAAATATTGATTAGGCATCCTAAATTAAAGGGAAAGCAAGTTGTATATTCACTTTGACACAAGTGCACATACACATGCTGTCCACAGACACACACTCCCGCTTTTTTTTCCACTCTTGTTTTTCTCCAAGTTCCAGTATATAATGTTTAAGCCATTTCAAAATTCTATTGTTTAATTCATGCTGACTGTAGGTGCAAAGAAATCTGTTAATGATATCTCAGCCAAGTGAAGCCATGGTCTGACACTGATTTAGCAGTGTCAAGTGGAATGCCAGGTTTAAGGAGATTTAAGTAATTTATGAATTTTATCGACCTCTTTCAGCAACCAAGGAATTGTATCAACATCCATTGGCCTCCTCCAAAGCTTACGGTAGCTTATACTGGAGAGAAATATAAAAGATACATTTTCATTACAGAAAAGTAGCTCATCCACCAGAAATGCCTGGAGAAGAGGCAATACATCACATGGTGATCAATATTTTTTTTTATCATAAAGAATTCTTCAAAGAAATCTCAGTAAGTCATTGTAATACTATCTCCAAATGTTATGTTCTTTTCTAAATGCTTATGAACGTTAAAGTGAGGGATCTCAGAGCCAGAAATGTCTATCTTTAAAATTTCCCATGTGGACTGCACAAGCAACACTGGGTGAGTTGCTATCAGTTATAAATTACCTTTCACCACCATCTGATGGTTATTTTTTTTGTGTTTTTCCCGACCTTTCTTCCGTGTGACTGTGGTAGTTCTCTGTAATCTTCAGTAAATCTCACGCTGTATGCATTGGTTCCCTGTCATGCAGTTGATTGCAGTGAATATAGGAGCATATTCAGCTTTCATGATAGTGAGAGGAGGATTTGTGCTTTGAGTCAGGCTGAGGGCAAATGATGAGCTCCTCCTAATGACCACTGACTGTTGATGTGAAATAGCAGCATTTTTGACTGTGAAGGGGTTTCAAGCGTGACTAGTTGTTCTTTCTCATGAATGATATTCCTCAGAATTAAGCAGTTGTCTGCTGAAATGCAAAATGATACTGTTTTTGTGGACACTCTGCCTTTATACTACAACTGTTTACATTTGATTAAATACAGTTATGATGGATGTCTCCTCATATCAGATAATATAATGGATGAGGCATTTGATATTTGTCCATCAAATGTCACATGGTTTAATTTTTCCTTGGCCAAATAGCCAATGTTTGGCCAATGCTGCAGAAATATGCAAAGTCTGTTTAATTATGGTAAAAATGTTAAAAACGTGCATGACACTGTCCTAAATGTATCATCTTCCCTGATATTAAAAAGAATAAAAAAACAAAATATGTTTACTCCCATCCTAACGGATTTGCACAAGATTTGGATTCAGAATTAAATATTATGTTGATGAACATGAGGCACTGCCACGAGCAAAGTCATATCATCTAAATTTAAGGGTTTGGTGACAAGGTACTTGACATGATCTTGTCCCCGTAGGCTGTGAAACAGCTTACCGGAGGGCAAGAAAACTGGCTAAACCAGGGGCCAACAGACTAAATTAAACAATTTCTCTCTGACTTGTATATTATTGTGTTGGAGGAATACTGCTTTCATTTTTATGAGCTGGTAGGATTTTGTTTTTCAGCTGCTGACAGACAGTTGCTATAGAGCCCCATGGTGGCAGTTGTATATGTTTACAGTTTTGTTACAATGACTAAACAATATCTTGGGATCTAAATTGAATTAAATATAAATACAAATATACACATAAATATTATACACGCACAGACATATTATATGTATATGTATACACATACATGCATATACACACACCCACACATATGCACACACATGTATGAATGTAATGGTATGAATAAAATGAATTATAATTAGCTGATCTTGAGAAGAATACATCATCCTCCCTAATGGCAAGGTGCTGTTTGGGTTAATACAATACTATTGAGAGGAAGAACAAAAAGCACGCCCACACAACACACACAGGCCATAAAGACGCACAGCACTACTCTGTGGCATTACAAACCCACGGCCGTCACCTGCTTTAACGGCGTCATTACTGTCGCATGTGTAAATACGCAACATTACCACTAATGAGGACAGAGAATAGGCTACCATGTTGTCAGTCTTATCATGGGTGCCCTGATCAGCTCAATACTGCGTGGCATGTTCACAAAGGAGCAGACACTATGTCACAGGTAACATGGACGGTTCATTCAACACTGTCTGACTATCAGCGGTGGGTTGAGAGCTATATTCATCAGCCTGGCGTTAATTAATGCCTGCATGATTGAATGCGAGAAGGGACGCGCGGGAGAGATAATGCACACCTACAGGTACAATGCTGGCTCCACTCAAAGATATGATGATTAATTCATTCTTGTCTTCCGCTATAGAAATTAAAATCAGACACGCTGTATTTTTTGTGTCAAATGCTTGGCGAACAAAACAAGAGTCATTCTGATAGTAATTAGAAGCCTGTTGGAGAGAGGCATCACATTTATGTGATGCAGACAGCTCCAAGGAGCAACCTCCCCCACAGAGGACTGGAGATAGACAAATGTACGTATGTTGTCCCTGACTTGGGGCTCTTTGATTGTAACAGATTGGCAAGGAAGGGGGCTATTTGAAACTGGGTCTCTGGAACACCAGCTTTAAGGTTAGGGTTAAATGGGATTGCTCCCTTTGAATCATTTTAGATGACCCACCGCAGCTGAGTCTGCAGGTTGTCCCGCTTGCCTTAAAGCGTATTATGCGCCTGAGATTGAGCAGAACTCAGGGCTTATCACACACACGCACGCACACACTGCATCTCAGACACTAGCTGGATGGTAGGTGACAGTTTAGCCAACTCTCTGGGGAGGGAGGAACTGCTTTAACCAAATGAAGTCCCTGGGAGGAGGAGGTTACTGAGAAACAAGTGTGACATTGTTATTTAAAGGATAGAAAAAAATAGATAAGAGTTAGTGATTATATTCACAGACTTTCTGCAGTGTACCCGTGGTAGTCTGCAGTTTTAGTCAAGGAATCTCAATATATATGAGTGCATCATTCAGATATGAACGGGTACAGTTTTTGCAGTAATATTTGTTTTTCCCCCACTGGCCTGTTCCCCACTGATACAGATTGTGATGAGTCATAACTCAGTTAAATTGAGGCATCACACATACACTGTTATTTATCAGATCACACACTTTAAAGTGCAGCTGATCTCCATTGTCCATCAAACATCCCTTTGTGTGTTTAAAAATCAGAAGCGCTTCTTATAACCTCAGATCTTAGGTTGGACAAAACAGCACGACTCTGATGTGGATTTGCCAAAATGTAACAAATAGGCTACAGGCTAAAAATGCTGAGGATAGATCACTTTAAGTTCAATAGTCAGACATTCAGCCAGGTTCTCTCTAATTGACTTTTCATCAGTTTTCACCAGATTTGTTGTGTAGTGCAAAATAAAGCCTGACTGATGCTGCACAGGTGCTCTGGTATTGAAGCCTGGCACCTTGGAGTTGACAAGAGACAGAAATGGATGAGCTGTTAGGGGCCTTCTCAAAGGTGCAAGCTAAATGGCCTTGAGAGCTTTCTAACATTTTTTTTTTCGTCAAGTTTCAAACAAACTATTTTTTAGACCTTTTTTTTAGACCTCCTTCTATTGCATCCACAGTCGCATTTTTTAAAATGATACTATGTATGTGTCTGTCTGTGGAGACTGTCCTCCTGTAAAAAAGCAACCCATATGTCGCGTGTTCCAACAGCATATTACAACCCATAGTTACATTTCATTGCTAGCCAACCTCTAGCAGTCGTTGTAGTTACGCCGGGAGCAAAGAAGTCGTCAGGTGATGAATGAAGAGCAACAGACTTCTGTGTCAGGAAGAGGGAGGGGTCAACAAGACAGAGCAACAACTTTTCTGGCAGAAACCCTGTGTAACCATGACAACAAAGGTTGTCTTAACTCACAAGGAAGTACCTATTTTAACCCAAACCACAATCTTTTCCTATTGTGCTTAAACCTAATCACATTATGACTGTTCCATAAGATAATACTATTATTATATTATTATTATTATTATTATTGGTACCATCTCTCTCTCTCTCTCTCTCTCTCTCTCTCTCTGCCTGTCTGTCAAGTGACAAAATCCCCAGTTTATGTTTGAAATCTTTCAACATTAACAGCCGCTGTGGTGTTAAACACGAGCATCAAACATTATCAGCCCACCAGACACACACACACACACACACACACACACACACACACACACACACACACACACACACTTGCACCACCCCTGTTTTTCGCTGTTTAGCGCCACATGAGCTCCATCTGTACTCAAAGCCTTCATCAGTGACATGTGGCCTGTCCATTATTGCTCTATTAAAAGCTGTGTGCGTGTCAATGGGTCTCATGCTGTTCCATAGCAAATATGCATCTTGTATTCTGGCAGAGAGATTAACGATCAAGCACTGTGGATTCTTTTAATGTCAGTCTTCCTTTGATACTTGGCACTTGCACTTGTGCATGATTGAGATTAGATCTTTCACAAACTAAGTAAGTGTAAGACGATACTGTATAAAAAAGGGTGATGCCCCTGACATTTGAAAGAGCTTGTTTTTACTGTCATGGCATAATAATTATTTATTAAGAAGTTTTGTTAAGTTTGCACTCACTGCATGTCTTTATTTATTCTCTCTACTCATGCCCAGAACTCTCCAACTTCGCTCACAATCTTTTTAAGCGTTTGCTTTTTCTCTCTTCCAGCCCTGACCTTTGTTTTATACTCAAAAAAACTCATCTGCCTACCTGCATTCACTTGTGGATTCAAAAAAAACAACACAGTCACACAGTCTGACACTTACTGACACACTCTTACATACGCAGTCACATAGGCAAACAGACATGCAGCACCTTTACTTTCTCTCTCTGTTTCATCTTCCCCCTGGGTCATCCGTCAGCCTATTTTTGCCCCAGCCTGTTGCTACCTGAGGGGCGGCAGAAAGGTGGTAATGGAGGGCTGACTGAGGCCTGTCACTTCATGCTCTTTCACCCTGGGGACTCTGAGTGGGAAAGTAATGGCCAAGCCTGCCAGATGTAGCAGTCACTTTTAATCAAGTGCACGGCTGTCACTCTGCCTGTATTGATCCCTGTGAAGTCCCCAGGCAGCCTGCAATCGGACCGGTTTCTACACCACAACAACTTTCCTCTCGCCTTTCAAACAGCTCCCCATGTGGTGGCATCTTGGCCGAGTTAATCATAATCCAGCTCTCCCGTGAAAAACAGCAACCACAGAAAACAAGATCGGACAGGGTCATTGCCCCTGCATTGTGTGTGTTACTCACACACCATCTCCCAGTGGATGTTGTGATTTCATGTGAAACAGATGCAGTATTTGCATGTAATTCATGTGTCTGTGGCTCTTCGTTGGTGCATTCATGCATGAGTTTGTGTATCTAAAGACGGTATGCCTATTAGTGTTATAAGCTTAACACATTAAGGTGCTTGAGTAACTCCTTCTATCTTCATATTGTCTGGATGCGAGGTTTGCTTTAAATATCTCCAAGGTTAAGTGGCCACTGTGAGGCTATATTTGTCTTGTCTTCCACTCCCTCAACAAGAACGCACGCTATGGTGAGAGTGGGTTAAAGTCAGGATTTGGCACCTGACTCGCTCCCTTTTTTTTTCCAGAGATCTGTTGCAAGGCTCTGGTTTTATTGTTCATTTGCTGAGGCCACAGGGGCTGACTATTACTGGGTCATAACTCGGCAGGATGATGAGGGATGAATTCTAATGTGGATCCATCACCAATAGGGATGGGAGGGAGGTGGCGGGAATGAGAGATGGAGGGCTCGTGGGGGAGATGGGAATAAAGTATGTCATGAGCGCACACACACACACACACACACACACACACACACTTTTGCAAACATGGAAACACACACACAGATAAACACAGACGTATGCATGTGCACGCTCTGTGTGATGTAATGGTCAAATTTCTCAAGTTTCTGTTTATAGCTTCATTCTGTCTGGATTGAATTGTATCTTTTTTTTTTTTTTTTTTTTTTTTACTTCATTCAAACTATAGCATAAGGAGAGTGCAACCCATAGAAGAGCCACTATAGTCTGGAGGTCACTTTTTTCTTGTACAGTACTTTGCTGATTTTCACTCATAACTGAAACTCCATTTTTGTGTAAGGATCATGCTTGGCTGGAAAAGAGAGGAGGGAGAGCAGTTGCAGAATAATCTGTTTCACCATCCAGACACATGGTTGACTCCATGTGGTAAACCTCACTGACAGATGCTTCGAGTTAGAGTAAAAGGAAAGGTGTTAGGCAATGACATGTGAAATAGAGGGCAGACTGTCGAGCCCCCTGCATTGCAGATGTACTCCACTGCACCATAGTGGACAGACAACACTGAAAAAGGCACTGTGAAGACACACTGTAATTTGGTAAAGGAGGATTTTTTGTGACCCTTCATATAAACTTGTGAATTTTGGAAAGGACAAATAGGAATGTATAATTACACAGCAAAATGTGGCAATTATATAGAATGTATAAATGTATAATGAATATCTCACACAAAATGTAAATGGAAATTTTCTGGCAGATGCTACGGCAACAAAATGATGATTATTTTATTTCTGTCATTATAAAGGTTGCTGCAACAGTGAGTTACAGTTATCCCCAGCCTTGTATAAGGGCAGAATAATTTCAAGTTGTAGATTTTCAGTTCAGTTTAGATTAAACTTTAATGATCCCTGTGGGGAAACAGGGTTGTTGCAGCTGAGGAGAATAAGATATAGCTAGTAATAATAATACAACAGACAGTATAATTCAACAAGTCGCCAGCAGCTGAACCTGCAGAATATAATGCAGTAAATGAATAAAAATCATAGATTGTCTGCAATGACAGGTTTACAGGATGGAGTGGATCATCAAGTGCACATTTCTATTTATTCTCATTACAGGAGGACAAATGCACAGAGGTGCAGTATAACCAGTACAAATATGCATATGCAAATAAACTTGAAGTCACTGCCATCACATTTGAAATAGAGTTATGAAGCAAAACAGATAAGACATCTTACTTTTCCCATCTATAAAGTTTGTACCCTGAGCTTTCAGTCATCAGATTTTCTTTCTTGCTTTATCAGAACATCATGTTATGTAAAGCACATCACAGGGAATTTCTGTCATCTGCACAGCTCCAGCATAATGCAAGCCATCATGGGTGGCTTGGGGAGAATGCAGGAAGAGTGGGGTCTGTCTTTGGGATTTGCAACTGAAGTATCAACCCTTGTTTTCTTACAATACACTGTTGCAGAATCCCTCTCAATCCCCTTCATGGTGGAACAAAGATATTGCACTGCAGCTCACATTAAGTCAGCAAGAAAACCAACAAAAAGACATGGCTCCTCCAGTGCCTTCTGTCTTTTCTGCAGGAAACAGACCGATGGCTCTATTAAAGAAGCAGCATCGTACACCCTGGGTGAAATAGCTGTCAGATTTGTCACTTTCAAATGACATACCTATTAGAGGCTAATAAAACCCCTGAGCTAAGTTGAGCTAGCTGGCACGAATCGAGGATACGATTCAGAAGCAGAAGGATGAGATGTTAAGGTGAAAGAGAGATGGCCATTTCTTTGCTTTTGTGTAAGCTTTTGTTTGACTGTTCAGCCCATGTCAAGATAGACAATGCAGTTCCCTCAGAGTCTAATCGATGCTGCAAATGTCAAAGACTGCCTATGGTTGCATGAGGCCAAAACATGACTCTCAGTGTGGTGTTGTTATCTGCTGGACAAAGACTTCGACAGCTGATCCCCAGTCCTGGGGTACGAGCCAACATCTACAGAGGCTTTATCTTATACAGTCTTCTCATCCACTCGATGCTAATGATCCACACTGATCTAAGAGGTGTTGTTAATCAGGAAAATCTCTCTGTACTAGCTGCTTCTCTATGTGACATGCATTTACAATAAAAGGTAAGAGTTTTTCAACAATTGGCATGTATGTTAGCGTGTCGTTTGGCAAGTATCAGATTTACAGTTTTAGAGATTGTAATTACTGCTCAGACAGAACTGCTGTCATTTCAGTGGTAATTATGTTTGCTTTGTGAAACCTTCATCATATTGATTTGTTTACATGTGCTGGAATGCACACATGCACACAGACACACACACATACACACACACACACACACACACACACACACATACACACACACACACCCATTATAATTCAGGGAGCATCTACAGTGGAGATTGCATTGTCGTGTCATTAAGACAGCCCCCCCAAGGGTACTATTATTGTACAGATGCACAGTACAATACTCACCCGTGCAACTACACACACACACACACACACACACACACACACACACACACAGTACATGGAGCCAGGCTACCTTAATTGGCCTTACTCCCACTAGAGAGTTGTATTTTTAAAATGCACGGTGGATTGGAGACCAAAATTGAACTTTCAAGCCTTCAGTGTTGTGACGTAGTTTCCAATATATCATGGCAGATTTTATCACTGCAATAAAAGTAGATTGGTCACAGTACTGTCTTTCCCAAAGCAAATAAAATTTCAGTAGTCTTGAAAATATAATGGGATGTTATAAATTTATTCAATCAATGAATTGATTAGCAATTATACAATGGCGGCAGACCTGAGCATTAAATGTCTCATGTGCTAAAGAATTAAAATATGACTAAACTGACCATGAAAATAGTGGATAATCCCATCAACACCTGGTTTTACCGATGCTTATAATCTTGCATGATAGTGGTACTTTTTTAAAAAATAGATATTTTCAACATTTATCTCTGACTATTTTTGAATTACATCTAATGCAATTAATTGTACCAATTTGAAATTCTCTTCTCTTTACTGTAGAGTCTTTGTCACTGTTAACCCTGCTGCAGGCATGGACATGTACGTGATAACTTCATTTCACCTGTCCTCAGTTCTACCAGGAGGCCAGAGCACCCACCCTGCAGGTACCAACCAATGGGACTCAGTGGGACAGTGACAAGGACGAGAAACCTCACACACTTACAACTTGGAAAATATAGCCAGTTGTGTCTGTTGGAATGCACAACCAAGGCGGTGGTACTACAAGGTTTTCTCATTCATTTTCTGCTGCTTTGGCAAAGTCATGTCGTTTTTATTGTCCAAAATAGCAAATAATTAAATTACACCCTTAGTCCCTTGGTCTACATTACCACTGAACAGGGGTGTGGAAGAACTACAACATAACATCATAAAGAACTTTTGAGAAAAGAAAATTACACAATTTCACTGTGCTTGTATCTCACAAATTTCCCAGTTTCACAAATAACTGACTGACAAGATATTTTAACTAAACTTTTTACATGAATTTTTATGGACACAAAATTTGACTTTTGTTCTGGACTTCAGAGTAAGAACAGAGCTTCTGAAACATTGTTTCTTGGAGCTCCTTATAATTTTTCTTTTTTTTACTCCATTAAGTGAAAACCATTTACATTTCCTTACAATGTTATTGTTCTTCATGATTCACTTTAGTGGGTAGAACAATTAGAATTTACCATTTACAAATAACATGGACCATATGTTCATATATGTGTTTGAATAAAATATACTTTCAAATATTTTTCAAGAACTTTGCCTCAAGATTACCAAATACAAGGAAACAACATCCATTCTCTTCTATCTATCCAGGACTTTCAGTGCCGAGGAGAGAAACAACCATCCTGTTGCTATCCATCTCTTCCTGCACTGGAGGGACTCTAGGTGATAAATTCAACTCTTACCACAGCCCATTGGCAAGACACCAAGCACATGTTGTCCCAGAACAAATGCTTTTAAAGTGTATATTGCTCAGATTTTAGTGCTGTGTTCGGTTTCTGATACCTGCTTCAATCACTTGAGTGTCGCATTATCATCTGTCATTGCTTCCCCTGGACTTCAGGCTGGCTGATTACCCCATCATCCTGCCAGACCTTGCCCACAAAACTGAAACTTATCCAAGATCATGACTTATGGAAGAGTCCAAAGATCCCAGTGATCCTATTTGCTGCTTTGAGAAAGAGTTGCTTCGTGTGGCCAATAAATAATCTAGCACATAACCTCCTGTCACATGTCACAATGCATCATTTTTATAGTTTGATTTTGTACAGATTAAACAAACAAAATGCAACGTGTTAATCAGCGAACATTAGAGGTGCTGGTAGGTGGATTTTATTACCATTGGACAGAGTGAGGCGAGTTGTTTCCCTTTTTACAGTCTTTATCCAAAGATAAGCTGCTGGCTGTAGCTTCATCTTGGATGGACAAATATGGGAGTAGTATTGATCTTCTCATGTAACGCTTGGAAAGACAGCCTATAAGATTATTTTCCAAAAATGTCCAACTATTCCTCTGAATGAGGAGATATCCAGACCTGTGGGGGTTTCAGAAGCTCTGTTTTGGATCATTTTGACTTGCTACGGTTCAAAATACAAACAGGTGAATCGTAAAAGCTTATTTCATAGTCATATATCACATTTACTCATATTGGCCAAGTACATTTGTAACTATGACGTTAAGCAGTAGCTGTGGTTTTAGTATGCTCACCCAGCCATAAGCTTTTACACATAAGTGTGTCTCACTATGGCTGCACTAAATCCACCCAACATCTGCCTGATGTCTTGGTGAGCAGACCATCTTCTCCCTTGTCCGTCCTCCATCAACCTCTCAGGAGACCCTTCGCCACCTGTGTCAACCCCCTTCTCACATACA